>NC_142361.1:28683675-28983675 GCF_059441175.1 Urocampus carinirostris
GGCGGCGAAGCGAGCGTGGGGGTAGCGAGACCCTGAAGGTAGATGCGAGTCCTCTTCTGACCTATTTAGATCATAGCAACAGGCCAGTGCTAATACTGCCTCAAGTAATCTCAGGCTGCATTTCTCACCTTCAGTGTCTTAGCAAAGATCATCTAATAGCCACTAATGGAATCTGTCAAAATCCGATTTCTACTACCATATTTTCCTGAATAAAAAGCTACATTGTTAACACTTAAAACCTCAAATTTGATTTATACAGTTTTTTGCTGTATATTCCCATTGATCCAATGCTTCAATATTTAAATAAGGACGAGGAAATTAAACATGGCAGCTCGGCGTCACAGTGGTTAGAGCGTGTGCGGCACAGTTCTGAGGTCATGAGATCGAACCTTCCTGTGTGGAGTGTTCATGTTCTCCCCGTGCTTGCCTGGGTTTCCTCTGGGCACTCCGGTTTCCTCCTACATTTCAAAAACATGCATTTCAGGTTAATTGGCCTGTCCAAATTGTCCCTAGGTGTGAATGAGCGAGTGAGTTGTCTGTCTCTGTGTGCCCTGCGACTGGCTGGTAACCTGTTCAGGGTGTCCCCTGCTCACTGCCTGAAGATAGCTGGGATTAGCTCCAGCACCCCTGCAACCCTTCTCAGGATAAGCGGCGCAGTTAATGGATGGATGAAATTAAACATGTGTTTTTAAAAATCAGATTTACTTATTAATAGAAAAAAATAATCGACTGATTCATCGATTATAAAAATATTCGTTAGTTGCAGCCTTACATAGTATGCGTTACTTCACAAGTACTGCTCAGTTGATAAACACCATTGACCAAAATCACAAAACATCTTCTGCAATGGGATTTGAACATGAGTAGTGGCAGTTAGAGAGCCAAAACTTTTCAGTAGTACAGATAACATACAATATGGCATTAGAGCTTAACTCATCTATTTTTACTCGCTGTGCCTGAACAAAAAATGTTAGAGAATGGAATAAACAAAGTATTTCAACAAAATATTATAGAACCTTTTATATCAAACTTCAATGTTATTGACGCACAGGTGAAGAAGTAGAGGGACTGTTTAAGCTATCAGAATGCAGAACAAATTGCACTATGCACTTTAGTTTTTCTGGACCCGTGAGTAAAATGGTGTGATGATAAGGTAAAATGTAATGCCTTTTCATCAGTGTCATTGGTGGTCTTGTGGGTCAGTGTCACTGCCGCGACCCAGTTTACTGACTGTAATAGCACTGATTTATACCGTAAGTGTATAAAATGAGCAACGGTTATCCAGGAATGAACACAATAGTCTTTACTGTAGTCTCAATTTCATGCACCTTATACCTGACTTATTCCTGTACAATATCTAACACTACTTCTTTGGGGAGGGGGTGCACCTTATGATCCGGTGCACCTTATAGTGAGGAAAATATGGTGTATTTTATATATATATATATATATGTATATATATATATGTATATATATATATATATATATGTGTAAAATATTCTTAATTATACATTTTTCCGCAATTTTTGGGTTGTGGTTAATTTTTCAGATTAGCTCTTTTGCTTTATTGACAAGGACACCATGTTTACTAATGATCGGCCTCACTTGCGCTGATTATGCTAATTATTATTTATGCTCAAACGTACGTCAGAGAGCAGCTATTGCAGATAACCCGTGAACCTCCAGGAAGCTCTCTCCTCTGACATTTTAGCTAATTGCCTATAAGCCCGTGGTTCCCATCCAAATGTGCTCATTCTGTCCGTGTGGTGAAATCCTGTGGATTTATCTGTAATCCTCCCGTTTGCCAGAGTGTTATTATACACACAGATGAAGTAATCTATTGATCTTCGAATTCGATAGGGTACTTCATATTTTAGAACAAGCAAGACAATTCCGAGCTCAAAAATTTAATAAAGATACCTGTCCAGGTTTACCATCGATTCATTCTCATTTGCAAATGATGTCACCTTTTTTCCCGAACAAATGAAAGATTATAGGAACAGTGTGTAAAATTTGATGGGCCCCTAATGGTGAAGAAAAATAATGCAATTGTTTTGATGCATCACTCTATGCAAGGCCACCAACAACTACTGTGAGCTTTTCATTTATAGTGAGTGAGCTATGCTCTAGTTTTTTTTGATGAAGGGTTTAACTGTGGCATTTGTTCCAAAGAAAAATGCATTTGTTTAGTTTTTTTTTGCATTTTCTTTACTTGTCAGTCAGGTGCTGATATTTCTCTATCACTGGTAATGTTGAACATTTTTATTCAGTTGATTGCCTTTCACGCCACAGAAAGAAATAGTTAAGAAGCAACATTTCATGATTTTTTTTTTAATTCACTTCAGACTCCAGTGACGTTATGTAGGATTTGAAAAGGACTTACCCTGCAGCAGAGTTTTGCTAAAGCCTCGCAGTGGCTTATGTCTGTTTCGTGTGAGACGCGCTGAGCCAGATAGTGGGTTCAAGAAGTCAGCCATTGCAACCATGCAAATGACTTTTGAAGTTTTATTTCTTGGCGTAATGATACACAGCCCAGAGTGTACTTCATAGGCTGGTAGAAAAATCACATCTCAACACCAAACGTGTCACGCATCACGGATCATCAGAAAAGATCAAAAGCCTTTTTCTTGTACACATCTGACTCTTACTCTGGTTTCCCTTTTCTTTCAAACCCCTTTAATGCTTTTTGTGGTTTGATTATCTTCTTTTCATCTGCCCAAGGTTCCTTTGCATCGTCTCCTGGTGTGCCCCTTTCGTCACCACTGGCCTCTCTTCTGTCTGCAGGGTCTGAAGATGGAGTGGCTCAGTCTTGCTCTCGCTCACACTTAATTAGGCTTGCCCTTGTCACACATGGAAAGGCTGGAGCCAGAGCGCAGCTAAATCCCAGTGGGAGGGCGAGGACTGAGATGAAGATAGGGAGCAGTTGGCATCAATCTGTTGTCTGCTGCTTACAAAGGCAGCCATATCTTAAAACTGCTTCATAGGAACTTGTGTGAGCAAGTATAGCACACACCATGTTATTTTTTCTCTCTTTAAGCCCTGCATTTGTATTGATGTCTGTTCCGTTTGAATTAGATTCTGAAAAAGATTTTCAGCGCCACTGAGCATATATTGTTGAGGCCCATTTCGAAGAGGCTGGCACGCACCAGCAGATCTGTTTTCCTTTTGTAATTTACTGGCACTTTCCCCTTACGGGCTGTGATGGATGCATAGGGTTTTGTTCACTGTGTAGCTCAAGCTCAGATTCTTGCTGCTGCACTTTTTAATTGAGTCTACAAAAAATAGGTGAATGAACAACGTGGTCCTTTTTTTAGAGCAGAGACAAACATCAGGGTTTAGCATTTGAAGCACAAGGTCACTGCATAATCTGATGCAGCCTGCTGGTACATCATGTTTGGATTAAATATTAGTCATTGAAAGCTATGAAACATGGTTATGGAATATTTTAAGTTTTACATGTCTTACTGATAATACCATTGATTAATAAAATAATCTAATACAAATGTTTGTTTTTTTTAAACATCCAATCAGTGATTCTTCCTCAACAGTTTTCTACTTAAACACACATGATTTGTCCAAATGAATAAAATGGTTCTTCTCTGGTTCCACTTTAAGGTTACGATAGATTGACAAAAATAAAATAAATGCAGCTCCATCTACCCTTTTGTGTTTTTGCCAGCTCAACCGCAAGTTTAGAGAGAAAATGAACAAATATTCTGAATATAAAGTGCCTTAATTTAAGTTCGATGGTTATAAGTTTCTTAAGGAGCCAGAAATATTGTCACAATTTCTTATCATGTTTTGCATTCTCTATAGGCATGCAAGGAATGTAGGCAGAAAATACTACTGTTTTGTGTGAAATGTGATTTTTTTTATCTGCAGAATGCACAAAGCTAAGCCCTAGTTTTGGAATAAAAAACATTGTGTCACTGGCAGGATGGCGTTGCCCTTTAGAGCAGACACACTGCAGCGTAACAAAATTCTGCACATACTCCCTGCACCTATGCAAAAATATTCCCCCATCTTAGCCATATGTCGCGCCATTGAGATGAATTAAAGCTATCTTCTCCTGTTTTATGTGTGCAACGTGCATACATTGCTCACACTCCTGTCATGAGAATAGAAAATCCCATTTGAGTAGTGACATTGTGCAGAAACATACAGAGGCTTTACATCAAAGGCATGCCCAGTGCAAAGAAAGGGAAAAGGCGGTTTAATGGTGACAGCAGTCTGAAGTGGTAATGTGAGATTGCTAAGGAGGAGCATTGACGTTTGTATTATCCCGGGGATAAGCCCTTGACTGCCACACCTGCGAAGGCAACATGGCCGACGCCAGGGCCTATGTATAAGAAGTAGTCAGTTCTGTCTCACGGTGCAAGGGATTCATGTTGAAAACATGTTTTTTTTTTCAGGTTCCACATATAGCGTTCTCTCCACCATGCCATCTGACTCTGAAAGCAGCAGCTCCCTCAGCAGCGTTGGTACGTAGTCGTCCGCAAATATTTTCACGCCAACTTATTGTTAAATTACAAGAATTGTCCCTCACCTCTTGAGGTCAAAGTAAGCTGGAATAATTAATAAATATAAGGTAAATGCAGAAAAGCATCCCCCAAAAAATCTAACTTGTAGCTGTGTGAGTCCATTGCCAAGTCGTCCCATTAAAGTATTCACAGACATGCTTTATTTCTGCATTTGACAAAGGTCCAAATGACTCAGGTGACTTACATAAATCCCAAAGAGGGCCAAAATGTTGAGTCAAAGATGAACATAATCCTTAGATTTCCTGCCCTAAGTCTCTGTGCAATGGATGGGTTTCTTCGAATTGCAGTGACTGGTTAATGATAAATGTATTTGTCTTTTTGGCAAAGAATTCAAAGTGTGAAGTAAGCCTTATAGCAAGTCAAATTTAGCCAGAGAAATGCTCTGTGTAAGCAGACATCAAATTCAAACGGATCTTCGCTTTTAACATTCCCCTGTCAAAGATTACCCGTCTTGTAATTGCAAGATACGTATCTCTGGATTTACAGCAGGCTGGCACTCAAGTCACGCTAGAGGATTATGTCAGAATTCCGGTCTACCCTTTTTTCCCTTATTCATTTTAAAGTGCTGCATATCAAGCCGACCCCTCATTTGGAACGTATTACAATTGGTAGTTAAAAATTACGTTCTGAAAAATATTATAACGCAGAAGGTAAACACTTGTTGTTTATAGCAAATTAGTAACATTGACAAATATCGTGTGTGTGTGTGTGTGTGTGTGTGTGTTCGTTTGCACCAATATTTTGCAATTTAAAATGGAATTTTACATTCTCTGATCATGGTGTTGTCACTTGCTTGTTTTAACAGGTTCGCCCGTTAATGGCGAGGCATCCTCGCCTCCCCTCGCCATCAATGATAACCGGCCACCCAGCGACCACCTGGATACCGTCCTGTACCAGCTTCGCCAGGTGACCAGGGAGCGCGACGAGCTCCGTAAGCGTCTGGCCCTGGCGTCGCCTGGCACCACATTTGATGACTGCAGGTAAAAAAACCCTTGCTTCTTTTGCCTATGCCAGGTGATTTTTCTAAAGGCAAATTACATGAATACATACAGTCGAGCTGTTTTGGGATTTTTTCTAGATCTTATACTTTGTTTTCAGGTCTTTGAGGCGCACCTAAAAACCCCAAATCAGCCAGAAATTTGAAAATATCCCATAACCCGGTGCGCCTTGTTTACCACAAAATACAGTTAATATGATTGAAATTGCATAGAGTATTTATACATGTGCGTTACAATAAGAGGTTTTACGATATACTACCATATTTGTGCAATGATTGATTAATTCAAAACATCACTGACTATAATCTCAGAGTATGGAATGCAATGGCAATCAAGCCCGGGTCACTGCGTTGAGAGCGCTTACACTAAACCACTAGACAACCAGTGATAGAGATTACATATGAAAAGTAGGATTCATCAACAAAAACACCAAAGAGTTGTTTCCTTTGTCACGCCTTTTGCATTTATTCATATACATCAGTACAACTTTCAGTCATTTGTTTCTGGCACTGTGAGTAAAAAGAGTGTGATAATAAGATTGAATTGAATGCCTTTGCATGCCATCTGTATCACTAGGGAGTAGTGGTTAGGTTGTCATGCCCCTGGGTTTAGTTCCTGCTGCATACAATGTTTTGCGATTATGGTCAGCGACATTTTACGCTCGACTTTAAATCATTGCACTAATGTATACCGTAAGTGTATAACATTCCCAACAGTTATACTCTAATGAATACAGTAGCCCCTTCTGTACTTTTAAACCCATGCGCCTTATAGTTGCAGTGTGCGGTGCAGGACCACCAGGCTCCGCAATAGTCTAGTCCCCCTGGCCATTAGACTGTTAAATGGTCAATCTAACATATAGTTAACTTAAATCTAAACGGCTGCTAATCTGACTTTTTGCACTACTGGCAGTTTTTTTTATAGCTTGCCACTCCTTGCACATTGCTCTCTGCACTATTGTAATTACAGCGTTATTGTTACAGTGTTAATGTTACTGTGTACCTGACTTGTTAACCTGACTGCCCATTTTGCACATCTGGTTAGCTACTCTTCTTGCACTATCGGCACTATGGTAAAATACTATACGTAGCCAAAATACAATACAACATTATTTATATCTGTACATTCAAGGAAACTGTGGGGGTCAGATGCATCGACATTTCGTTCTGTATACACGTGTACTAGAATGACAATAAAGTAGATCTGAATCTGAATCTGAATCTGAAGTTCAGTGCGCCTTATGTGGTAAAAAATATATGACAAATTACTATTTTTGGAGGGGAAGTGCCTTTATAATCTGGTGCGCCTTATAGTAACAGTTTTCTATTAAATGCTGCTATTATCACAATATCTCATGTCAATAAGCTTACAAGAATGTTACCTATGATAAGAATCTTTTTTTTTTTACTGTCCTTGTTTTCAGGTTTGGTTTTGACGCTGCCATTGTCATTGCTGAATTATTTTCTTGTCATGTCTCTCTTTTAAGGCCAAATTCCAAAGCCAGTCATGACTATGAGCGCTTAAAAAGCCAGTGCATGAGAGCCATGGCAGATTTGCAGTCTCTACAGAACCAGCACACTAAAACGCTGAAGAGGTGTGAGGAGGCTGTCAAAGAGGCCGACTTCTACCAGTAAGTAGTGCCAAATGTGTTTTGCTGCTACATTTAATATTTATCATGTGCTAGGTTAAGTGTAATGAATCTTAAACACTTAAAGAAATGACTTTTTTGTTTACCAGTGGCATCCCATTTTAAATGTATACGTGTATGCCAAGGTCCTCGATAAACTTTTCTGCCTCAAAATTTACACCCTGTGGTCTGCTCACTTGTTGTACAGCATGCTGCACAGTCGTGTCCTGGGCGAGCAAACGCAGCTCAAGGAGGACATGGAGACCATGCGCAGGGACAATGCTCAGTTGGTCCGGGAGCACAATCACCTCAAACAGAGTTGCGAGGAGCTGCAACGGCTGCACGGTCAAGACCAGAAGGAGCTGTCTGATCTCCGACAACAGCAGCAGCAGGTACGATTATCTCTAACATTGTGAGGCAGACTTGTTTACCATTGTGCTGTTCATAAGCATGTAATGTGTGTTATTTGAACTGACAACACACATGTCAAAAAATGATAAGGTAAAATGCCTTTTCTACTACATACATTTAGTAGTTTGGATGCCCTATAGCCAACAAAGGACGCACTGACCCATATAAGACAACAGTGTGGCACACCTATGGGGATAGCACTGTCTGTCTAAGGGGCCACTGCTAGCCAAGCCAGAGGTAAAATGTACACAGGGAATTTGGAAAAGGGCATGAAGGGCAAAAAGGAAAGAAAGGCTTTTGGCTTGGCCAAAGGGCACTGTGACCCTAAGCCTCTCACTACAAGATGATGATATTCTGCATAAACAAGGTTAACACAGCCCTCCGGCAACTGCCACTCACAGAAATCCAGCGGCTGTAATCAGCAAAATCTACCGTAATGACATTGACTAGAAAGCGGAATGCACCAACTACTTTTTAATGTAGTAAACCCTTTGATTTTTTTTTTAATTTGTGGCTCCAGCCATGTGTGTTCACGTGTCTAAACATCATATATCATTTTAAACTGCAAAGTGCAAACAATAACTGTATGTTGAGATTTAATGAGGTTATGAAAGGCTGAATCAATGCTTGCTCTGTAATGCCACCTGCTGTTGAGTCAAAGCATTGCACAAGGGCGTTCTAACGCTTTGAAGTGATCTATTAACATTGATAATATTTGTATATGCATGGAAACTCCATATTTAACATTTTTACAGAATACAAGTAGCAGCTTACTTTAAATAAAAAATAAGTCAGGTGACAGCTTATGTGGGTCACACACGGCAGGTTATTCGAGAAAAAGGCTCCTCAGAGGTGCTGAACAAGCTGTACGACACGGCCATGGACAAGTTGGAGGGTGTGAAGAAGGACTACGATGCCCTCAGCAAGCGCTATAGTGAGAAAGTGGCCACGCACAACACGGACCTAAGCCGCCTGGAGCAGGCTGAGGAGGAGAACCGGCGGCTCCAAAAGCAGATGGACGCGCTGCTCGTACAGTGTGACTCAGCGATGCACTACCAGCAGCAGTACTCCACCTCCATGAGGAGGTAAAGTGTTACTTGTGTACAATATATGCGCTAAACACTAAGTCCTTATGTTCATAGTCCATTACAAACAAGCTCTGATCTTCAGGGCCTTTCTCCCAAAGTACCATCTTATTGGCCACCTGTTTGAGAAGGAAACCTGCCAAGGAGAAGCGTCCCACTTGTTTATGATCATTTGCCGCCCCTGGCACTGAGCTAAAACAAGCTAATGTTGAGAAAACACTCGAAATTTGATTGCTGTCGTTTGGCTCCATAAATATGAAACATAAATCCTCAGTTGTGGCTGCTTTCAGTTTTTTGTCTTTTTAATGTCGTACATGTAAGCGATATATCCACAATTTCATCCCGCCAGGTTTGATTCCATACAACAGGAGTTGAATAAGTCATCGGCTCAAAACAAGGAGCTCCAGCGTGAGATGGAGCGGTTGCAGTCGGAGGTGACGCGCTACAAGAACCTGCAGCTGAAGTCTGCCAAAGACTGCGACAAGTACAAGGAGGAGCGCGATTCTGTGTTCAACGAGTACAGACTCATCATGAGCGAGCGCGACCAAGTCATCAAGGAGCTGGACAAGTTGCAGACCGAGTTAGAGGCGGCCGAGGCCCGTCTGAAAAACACCTCCTCGGAAAGGGTCGTGGCCAGCGAGGAGTTGGAAGCTCTCAAACAGGTATGCAAGTGCGGTGGTGTGGATTGGGGTTTAATGTCTTAACCCCCCACCAAAAAAATCACACATCCACAATTGTTTTTTTAAAGTTAATTATATTTCATTCCTTAACATTTTTTCAGTTTAATGGCACAGTTTAAAAGATCAGCTACATGGTTTTTTTAATTTTATCAGAAAATTAGTGGTATCATTGTAAACAATGTAATGCACATAGATTTAGATTTTTATTTTCAAACAACGAAATGTGCAGGTTATAGACAGAAAGTGGGAGGGTATTTTACATTCTCACATCAATAGAGTTGCTACTTGTGGATGCAATTTTACAGTCTGATAGCAGGTTGGGCTTTGCAATAAACACATTGCACTCAGTCGTCTTTTAGAACTCTGAAATGACCCAAAACGTTGCAGATTTTGTCTTTTGTTATCAAATAGTTATGAGATTACTTGCTTCAGCCTTCAAGGCCAATTGTTTTAAGCAACACAGTGAAGCTTTGTCTCGTTTTTTTGTAATTGGTAAGCGGTTTTGTTTTTGACATTTCTTATTGTATAATGATTACTGGAAATGCAGTGAAACATTCCTGGAAATGACTTGAATCCTCGAGTGCACCCAATTCCCAGTTTTTTTATGATGTTTTTAGTTTCTTGAACTTTGCACTTTCAGCACATAAACATTTACTTAAATCAATTACATTGGTTTCTTTTTCGTATTAAAACTTCTGTCAAATTTCTAAAGTGATCCCCTAAATGAAGACTTAATTGACACAAAATACAGACTGCTGTACACTGTTGGTATTTATTGTACCACTTATTTTATTTTTGTTTATTTTGATTTGGTTAATAGTTCATACGTTTATACCGGCGGTTTTGCAAATGTACCTTTTTAGTTCCTGACTGGAGTGATTCATCAGTGAGTGTGTTCAGATGGATGACCTTCCATTAACTTAACATTGGGTCGAATAAAGGCCAAATAAAAAAATGGTTTCACCCTTCTTACTCTTTGAAAAATATTTCTTAAAATGGAGAAGCCCGCCAGCAAGATTCATCGTTCCGTCAATGACTCAGAATTAAAAATATTTTATTTTTCCTCATTCCTTTTTGCAGGAGTTGAACTCCTCACTGGTGGACCGTGACAGGGCCATCTGTGAGAGGAATGAGTTGCTTGAAAAATACTGCCACGAAGTGAAAGACAAAGCCGAGACCCAGAAAGAGCTGAGCCAGGCCTGCAAAGACATCGAAATGGTCCGGGAGGAGCGCGACGTGGCCCGCAAGGAGAGGACAGAAGCCATCATTCAAAGGGATCAGCTTCTTCGGGAGTACTATCAGGCCCGACAGGTGAGCAGGGCCCTCCGCCACCACACCCGAGTATCCAAGTCGAAGGTTAGATGTATTCTTAAGAGCTCAGGTTGCTGCGAACGGTGGATTACATTCATATAAAGTATCACTGCACTGGCCGTTAAGCCGATTTTGGGCTGCACTGCTTCACCCAACTTGTTCTTTCCTCTTGGTTTCATTTGAACTTTAGACTTGGATTGGATGAAAGGTTTGAGGCTTTTTATTTGAGATAGGATTATGTGGCAATTAGGTCAAATTACAGTTTATGCGGTTTCTTATGAATGGCAGGCAAATAACTAAGCTGTATAGTGAGAGGAATAACACATCCCATGCCATATAAATACATTACAGTAGGATTTAAAACATCCTTGGAATGAAAAAAAAACTGTAATCCGTTATTTTGTTAATATTATTTTACAGCCATGTTTCTGATGCAGCTCAAATATTGGACCTTATTGGTTTGCTAAACTGTACCTAATGTCCCCACTCATGTATTTTTTTTTTTTACCCAAAATTCAAAAAGTTGAAAAGAAATATGACATATGGGCAGCTAATTAAACACACTCATGCAGAAACAAGACTCTGCCACACTCGACATAGAGCGGGCCAACAAGGAGATTGAAATGCTGAGGAAACAGTACGAGGCCATGTCCCAAGAGCTGAAGGAAGCCACACAGGAGACCGAGGTGGCCAAATGTCGCCGGGACTGGGCGTTCCAAGAGCGGGACAAAATAGTAGCGGAGAGGGAGAGCATCAGGTGCGTCTGCTAAGACCTGTGAGGGTTTGGGAAGGCTTAACCATATGATGCACAGTGACATTTCTCTGCATTCCACAGGACGCTGTGCGACAACCTGCGTCGGGAGCGAGATCGAGCGGTCAGTGATCTCGCAGATGCCCTGCGGAATCTGGATGACATGAGGAAGCAGAAGAACGATGCTTTGCGAGAGCACAAAGAGATGAAGTTAGTTTTTCTGTTTTTATTTAAAAGCAGCTTTTACACTTGAGGTATGGTTGCCTGTAAGATGTAATTTTGTGTCTTTATAGAAATTGGAATACTCACTCAGATGTCTGGTGGCATTTGCACATGCCTAGATTAAGAATGTAACAATGAAACAGTTAATAATACAGTACAGCATTTGTCCTCCATCTGCCCGTGTGTCCATATGGAATGCGACAGCGCCCTCTGCTGCCTGCACTGAAAATAGCAAATACAAATCATAGCACTGCTTTTGATAAAGCGTTTCAAGATCAATATACTAATGGGGCTATTTTCATTGAGCAGAATTTAGAACTAGTTTGTTTGTGTGTTATTTCAGAGAATGCAACGTTTATCAACCCGAATATTACAATGGTTATTAAAATTAAGAATTGCTTTTTTTATCCTTGACTTACTGAGACCTATATGTTGTGTGATAAAGGGAAAAAATGGAGGGGCAGCTGGAGAAAGAGGCCCATTTCTGCCAGCTCATGGCCCACAGCTCTCATGACTCTGCCATCGACACAGACTCCCTCGAGTGGGAGACTGAAGTGGTGGAGTTTGAGAAAGGCAGGGTAAGAATGGCGCCTATACACAAACTTTTTTTGGATTCGGCAACATAACTCAAATAAATATCATACATATACTACCAGTCACATGTTCTAATTAAGTTAGTTACCATTTTAGAATGGTATTAAAAGATAATGTTAAATTTCCATTCATCTTGATAATGTATTGTTCTTGATTTTATTGAATCAAATGGTATTAACTTTGCTCAATGCTTCTATGACAATTAAAACATTTATTTCTTTCATGCTGTTTATAGGATGACATGGACCTAAAGGCGCTCGGTTTTGATATCGCCGAGGGGGTGAATGATCCATATTTACCAGGAGACAGCGGAATATTTGTGACGCGGGTGGACAAAGGAAGTATTGCCGACGGAAGATTAAGGTAAGTACATTCTTTCCTGATCATTTCCTGTGCAACTTTATCACTTTTTTTGCTCTTACAGGGTGAACGACTGGTTACTGAAGTTAAACGACATCGACCTGACTAACAAGGACAGGAAGCAGGTAATAAAGGCGGTCCTCAATGTCGGGGGGATCATCAACATGGTGGTACGAAGGAGAAAGTCTCTTGGGGGAAGATTGCTCACTCCTGTTCACATCAACCTCATGGGGCACAAAGGTATTTTGAGGCTTTTTTGTGCTTGCTGTCTGATTAGTAATAGTTTATCCTTGCATTTCTTTCAAAGTTTCACTTTAATGCCTATTGTGATTATAACATTTAATCTCATTTGCTATAATTTTAAGAGAGTGGGATAGGTCTGGAGAATGGTGTTTTTGTCACCGCTGTGGTCCAGGGAAGTCCTGCAGCCAGAGAAGGCACACTCACTGTTGGAGACAGACTGATTGCTGTGAGTCATGCACCGACTTCTTAAAAATACTCTCTCCCCATCCATTTATTTTCTTTTGTAAGTTTATGCGGCCTTCTGTCACATATATTGCGTAACATCTCAGTCAGGTTTTTCTGAGCCTTCTTGTGATAATCTGCACTTTTTGTTGAGAATAATTGGTGACGTTTTTCTTCTAAATTTTAAGGAAATGAGAAAATGGGACTAAGCCTTAAGATTGAAGGAACAAAATTAACTTTTACATTAAAAACAAGCACATTGATGTTGCATTTCAAAATAAGAAGTTGTTGTTGTTTAAGAATATATTGAGGTAAAAAAAAACACATTAATTTTGATTAAAAAATGGTTCCAAGGATAAGTTAAATAGTTCGTAACCATGCTTGAAAACTCCCACATACAAAAAAAAGCAGTTTCCGTTTGAGGACTCTAATGCCCCGAAGCAAAAGATACTTTTCACTCGTTGATAAAATCTATTCATATCTTCCTTCAAATTCACTTCAATCTTAGCACTATAACTTCCATCCTCGCGCTGTATTATCTCCGACCGTCTCTTTCAACAATCCCTCTCAAGTCAATCACATTGTGGTGGAAATTGGGGAGATTGCAGTGTGATGGCCCGCAGACCCAAATGTGCTGGCCTAAATTTCCACAGCACCCCTTTCCCCTCAACCCAGTTACTGCTGACAAAGACTTGCACGCCTTTAAAGCCCCAGGCGTTTTTGTGTCACCTGCCTGGCATTGCTTTCAACTGTGCTGCCATCCACAACAAAGCGCATGCCTGGAAGGGAATATCACCACAAATAGTGCACTGCCGCAAAAATGATGGCCCTGTTCTCATTTTTTTGTCATCTTCTCTCCCCAGATAAACGGCATTGCTCTGGATAACAAGTCTGTGACAGAGTGCGAGGCCTTGTTGAGGAACTGTAGGGACTCCCTCAGCCTTTCCCTCATGAAGGTGGGACATACACTTACTCTCTGAGCTTTTTTAAACCTCTTTTCCTTGAAACATTCAAACAACTTGCTTCTTACTATTTTTGATCCTTACCCGACAAGGCAGTTTAATGATTAGGCCTTCCATTTTAACACAACTTTCTATTTGTTTCATACATTAGTAATTTGGCTTTTTTAATAGTGGTTTGAAGCAAGGGCAAAGGAAGACATTTTTGTGTTGTCCTTCCATGTCCAACTTGTCCAACTTTAAATTCTAATTCATGCAATTAACACATGAAATTTAGTGATTGATATCACTGTCAAAAAATAATTCTGGTATGAATTAGAGAACCCTTGGACCACTTAATCAATAGTCAATAAGTTAGGCAGTGATTTTGTCACGAATAAAAGTTTTAGTTTAAAGTTGGGATGCATTGTTTGAGGTGCTCTTTCAAGGTTTTATGGTCAAATATTTTCTCTACTAAGTATGTGTTAACGAGGTCCAACTGAGTTCAAAGTGCCCTTAGTTTCCACCGTGCCCATTTCCTTCCATCTTACTTTAAGAAAAGTAAATCGCAGACCACAATGGAAGTGGAAGGTGTAGAGTGCTGCAGAGTGATGTCTTGCTTGTCCCAGCATTTTTTGTTTCTTTCAATTTGTTAATATAACATGCAAATGATGAATGAAGGAAGAGGCCTACTTCAAGTACAGTCCAAACACCAACCCAAACCCCAAGAAAGATGACAAAATAAGAGTTTATTCAGGCACTTCTAAAAAAAATGCACGCACTTGCACACTCATTGTGAACAAGTCTGCAATGTTGACACAAGCCAGGTGATGGTGGCCGCAAGTAAAATAACTTTTAAATTCTGTACAGCTTTTCTAAGAATGACAACAAATGATTGTGTTGATTGTAGCACAACTGCCAAATTGTTACTTCTGAAAGTAGTACTCTTGTCTACAGTTGTTATGATTACTTTTCTTTTTTCTAAAACCCCTCGCAGTTCTTTCCTCACAGTACATCGGGCCAGAACATCTTTGACAGTCTACGCGATTCATCAGAGAAGACCAATGGGCGCGTTCACCTTTCAGAAATCCACTCTCGGAACAGCCGTAACCTCAAACACAACAGTTCAACGCAGACAGACATCTTCTTCTCGGACATCAGCAGCGGCAGCATGAGGAAGCACAGAGGAGAACCTGACTATCTTTATGGAGACATGGGCAAGCCATTCTCCATGGGTTCCCTTCACGCCACCAGTCTCCGGTCCGACTTGGGCGTTGGCCGCAATGGCCCCAGCGCCTTTCAAGAATGCTGTCCCTACTCCAAGGCGCCATCCTCCCTTCCGTTTGACCCTGTCTCTGCTCCTGACTGCCTCACCGTGGAGGCGACCCAGGACCGGAAGCACAGCGGAGGAACCTGGCCCAAGATGGTGATAGGAGGCATGTCAGTCGCGCCTGATAATAGTAGCCCAATCCCAGCAGTGGCGCAGCTCTCCATCTATAAATCCCCCAAGCAGCGAAAGTCAATTTTTGACCCAGACACATTCAAACGTCCCGAGACACCCTCCTTGAAGCTGGAGTACATGGCGGCCAATCAAATAGCGGCAGTGGCGGCCGCAGCGTTACACTCCCCGCAACCCTCAAAGACCGACTCCCTCTCCTCTTCCTCGACGCCTACCCCGACCCCGCCGACGCCCCCGACCCGCAGCGACTCCTTTAAGTTCAAACACAAACATCAGAGCAGCTCGGCATCGGACTGCACCATTACATCCGAGGGCAAAGGTGAGACGGTGGCGGGCGAGCGAGAGCGCGACAGGAACGGCAATCACTATTTCCTGGACGGTAAAGTCCTGACATCAAGGAAATCGTGCGATGAGGACATTGGGCGAAACAGGGGCGAGGAGCTTGAAGTAAAAAGGCCACGCCCCAAATCCGCACCTGCCCTTCGACGCAGGATGACGCCGCAGACTATTACTCTCCCTGCTTTCCAGGTTAGTCAGTAAAGTGAATTAAATCTTAAATAGATAACTACTATTAGAAACTAAATTATCAGTGTCTAAATATCAACGCCTTTCTCCCTGAGAGACAAATCACTTGTTTATTTAAGAGACACGCCAATGTTGAGAGGTGTAGGCTTTCAAAATTGAGCCACATATCACGTCCTCACATTGGGCCCCAGCCTGCATTTTATTTCCCTGGATAATTTACATCCCTTCTCATTTGTGCCAGAAGACTTTTCCTTTTTGAGAAAGAGTGTCAGCGTGATCGATTGCGCTGCACACACCAACCACCCAGCCAGGGAGCTGACTCACTCTCCTTAGTGTAGACAGCTAGAAAGCCAGGAAGTAGACAGTCCCTGCAGATTCACAGAGGAAACAAACGTTTATTTTAAAGAATCCCTATGTGTTTACTGTTGATCTTTCTTCTCAATGTTGTTTTCTAGCCTAACATATGGAAACGCTAATATTTTTCTGTAATTTGTCAAAGAGTTACTCCAATGATGACCATTCACCTGAGCCACGGGACATGCTGCGCTCCTCTCCCAACCGCTCTCATCGACACAGCGTTGGCTTTGTGCCCACCGTCTACAACGGCAGCCTCCCTCCTAGTGAGTTCCTCCAACACTTTATCTCTAACCTCACCATCATCCACCTTCCTCTTAGCCCACTCTCCTTGCTCCACTTGACACAGCATCTGTTCACTTGTCAGATTCGGCCCACAGGGGTCTGTCGCCGTGTCCTGCTGTGACAGCTGTGATGAGGAATCCCGTATACACGGTGCGCAGCCATCGCGTTCATACCAACAACTGTCCCTCAGTCGCCTCCCAAATCTGTCACCAGCACGCACCCACCAGGTGGTCTTCCTACACATCGTGCTTTTGTCCCAGTCTATAGAAAAGTATTGCTGCTGTTGCTAATTTATGTGCTTAGTTTTTGCACCAAATCATGTATTCAACGAAATATCAGATTTCATTTAGGGAACATCAGTGTACATTAGTCCAAGTTTATATATTTACAGCCTGGAGTGCATTAGAAATTGTGTATTAACAAGGAAAGATGTAAGGAAAAAAATACAGTCGCAAAAAGGCCTCATTAGTAGGCAACCTTCACTTGCCCCTATGATGTCATTGACTGTAACTATTCCTCCATGGCTATGTTTTGTTTTGTTTAACTATTTAGAGAATTTATTTTTTTCATTGTCCCTTCTTTGGTTTCTTCTGTTGATAAGTAGTTTCAAATGAGTCTATTTCTCCTAGGGCACAAGCATATGATTAAATTCAGTTAGAGTTACATGACTTTCATGTTTTTCAGTGGCAATTGGGGTCAGCCCATCAATTTAATTTACTGTGAAATATCATGCATATTCAGATAATTGTATATGCATCGTATGCATAATTTGATTTCTCAAGCCTTAATCCCCCATCTTCCTTTGCCAGCCCTCAACACCAGGGTCGCTTGAGCCTGGATCTCAGCCAGCAGAAAAGGGGCGGCGACTATGTCGAATCCTCTTCGTCACGCAGCAGCCGAGCGTCTCACGGTACACACTCACTGCCCTCAAGTGCACGACATGGTCAGTGTGGCATGCTCAAACGCACACACTTAAACGTGAAAGTCACACACGGAACCGTCATGCCTTTTCTTTCAATCCGGCTGGTTTATCTGTCTAAATTTGACTGCAGGTTCTTCAAACAATGTCCAGTACCGTGCTGAGAGGATCAAGATTCCCTCCACTCCCCGCTATCCTCGCTCTATGCTAGGCTCAGACAGAGGTACGGCACTCAGTAAAATAGCTTTAATTCGTAGCAAAAGGCTACACTTCCGATTGCCAGTAAACTGAAGGTACAGGATGTTTCAAAAAAACATATGCTTTGAGATGTAAACATCACTGAAAGTACATGATAAGGCAAAATAAACTAAAACGTATTAATGTCGAATATCATAAGATTTTTTTCCTCTGAATCTGAATGAGAAATTCAAAAGCATGTGTGTAATGTGAAGGGTTTTACAAATGTCCAATATGCGCACCACCTGAGGTATTACATATGTCAAGTCTGTCATCCAGCTCCTGCCAAACACCTAAGATATGCTACAGCATAACAGTCTCCATTGTTGTATTGATCCTCTGCCCGACTTTTTATATGTTTGCATAGAAACGCTATTGAAAGTGATTGAAGTGATATGAAGGGGATCTAACAAAGATATTCAATTGCAAAAATATATCATTTTTTGAAACACCCTGTATTTTAACTAAGTAGACATTTAAAATGACAAAGATGGTCTGCATTTCAAGCGATTAACTCATTTTCTTTATAAAACATTATTCCCCATTATCGCTCCCAACTGTTATGAAACATAATGTAAGTTTAATCCGCTTTCTTGCTATTGTGTTGTTTAGCATGGGAATGAATGCATGGAAAAATAGAATAGAATCGTGATTAATGTTTCTGCCTCATTTGGGATGTCCCAGGTTGGATCCCAGTTAATGTGTGTCTGTATGTTTGCATGTATTCCATTTGCTTTTTAATTTATCCAACTTGCTTAAATTCCTCAATACATTTCTAAATGATTGTTGATGATCAGCTCAACTTTGAGTATTTGAAATTAAACTCCTACCTTTTTCAAATTGACAATTTCTTAAAAGTGAAAAATTAATGGAATTATTTGATTATTCCCACGTCCAAGCGCCCGCTCACTTCGTGGACGTACACGGCTTTTCTGGAAAAACAATAAAACGTCATTATTTTTCAAACCCTGGGCTGAAAAGACAACTCTGATCTCACATACTTGTATTGCGCAGGGTCTGCATTAAATGTAATATTAATATTTTGTTTCCTCCTGTCAACGGTGTTGTTTTCCTTGCAGGCTCCCTTTCACACTCAGAGTGCAGCAGCCCCAGCCTCATCACGCCACCTCAGTCGCCCCTTAACCTGGAGACATCGTCCTTTGCTAGC
This sequence comes from Urocampus carinirostris, assembly GCF_059441175.1. Lineage (NCBI taxonomy): Eukaryota > Metazoa > Chordata > Actinopteri > Syngnathiformes > Syngnathidae > Urocampus > Urocampus carinirostris. The sequence goes on from NC_142361.1 coordinate 28,702,606, forward strand.
AACCAGTCGCAAGGCTCCATTTCCACGTTACCCCGCATCTCGGTCAGCCCAGTGCCGATCGGCGAGCGCAGGAAGGACAGGTGCGACAGCTCGCGTCACGTCAATTTCTGTTTGGATGGCATGTGTGCACTGTAATGCTTCGTGATATATTGGACTGTCCTGTCAAGTTGATTACGGCTCTGTATTGTAGGACTTCATTGAGTAAAAGAGATGTAGCAGCGTGAGTGGCGGCCGTAGTATGATCTTGAGCGTTTGCCTTAGAGATGCTACTTGAAGGCTCCAAAGGTGTTGCCAAGCAACAAGTCCATCACTGTCGGCCCCTCAGTGACATTAAAAATGGTTGCCTCCTGTGCTTATCACTTGCTTGTTTTCTTTCTTTAAACTCAGTCTTCTCGTTTGGCAAAGCACCAGCCCTGAGTAATCACATGTGTGTAACTGTCTCACGATGATTTATGTGTGTACTCCTTTCTTATCTGCCCTACGCTTCTTCGGCTCTTCTCCCACTTCCAGATCTCTTTACCGTAATCGATCTTTTCTAAGGATACCTCTGGCTGCGAGGCCGAGGTTCTCCTCTCTCAGGAGCCTCAGGTTTGTTCTGCCTCAAGGCATTGTAATGTCGGGCTATGTCCGCCTCCCAACCCACCGTCCTCTTCCTTTTACTCGAGCCCGGTCGTCCACCTGCTTATTTGCTGTTAAGCAGATTCCGCGGACAGAAGCAGAAAATCCTTTGCGCCAGACGGAATGCAAAAGTAGATGTTGTGCATTTGAGCCCCAATAGGACGCTTTTGTTTAGAACGCTAGTTGCCTGCATGCTGCATTGGAACACAACAAAAAGAGGGTCTTTCTTCTTTAAACTTTGTTTTGATATACAGTAGTCCCTCAACATTCACATGACCAGACACAATTATGATAACTTGGGGATTGAAATTCAGAACAAAATGTAAAGTGTTTCTGTCAATCTATTTATTGACACCCCCAGTTTGAAGTCTCATATATTGAGAAATATCCAATGTCAAAATCATGAGGTTTGCAAACACCTAATGATAAAAACATGGACCGGATAATTAAATTTATATTGCTATACCTCTATGATAATTATACATCTTTAACTACAAGATACATAGTATTTGAAAACAATCTATGACGACAGGAATCTCAAAAGTACTCAAAGGGTTACATTTTTTGTCCACTGGAAATAATTCCTAATTGTCAGGGTAATAATCATAAAGTATGTTTTTTTTACCTTTGTCCATTTATGTGTGCTCAATGCACTGCTTAATGTTGTCGTTTTGTTGATTTATGTTCTTAATGGATTGTCTATTCATGAGTGTGCGTTTTTCGGTTTTCAGAAACTCATTAAAAATAATTTCAATAGTTATATGTTAAGATAATATGATCTAACTTCAGTGTTTTATTTATTTCATTTTTTTGCTAGTGTGGTCATGGAACATACCAACAACAATCGAGGCACCACTGTATACCATTATCATTATCTGCACTTGTCTCTCCAGTGGAGGAGGGGCTTAGAATCCCTTTCAGATATTGCATGTGACACACACACGGTCAATATGCATGTGCGTTGATTGGCCAGAAGCCGAGTGATCATTCTGTCTGCAGCGTGTTACGTAATGGTATTATTATTATTACTCTGGGCTTTTTGGTTTGGCCAATGTTTGTGCCCCACTTCATTTTGCCCTCGTCTCTGGCTGCAAATTCATCTCTTTGATCCTCCTACATGAAATCGTGTGCCATGCACAACCATGCCGACTTGCCATGAAGACACACAATCCTGACATCCTCTTCAGTAAACATATTAAGAAATCAGGTTTTCAGTTACTTTAATGCCTCCCTTTTCTTTATCAAAGTGACCCTTGCAAACACCTTTCTCTGTTCAGATGTATTTTTTCTCTTTCCTTGCAGGCCTTATCTGGAGGAACCCCGCAACGTCATCGTTCACAAAGGCGCCGAGCCCCTTGGCATCTCCATCGTCGGCGGGGAAAATGGCGGTATCTTTGTCTCGAAAGTTACCGGAGGTAGCATCGCTCACCAGGCAGGATTGGAGTACGGAGACCAGTTGCTGGAGGTACGGACACAAATTGCCCCAATGTGTATATAATTATAAGCCTGTTGAGTGTTTAGACATCTAGACTTTACCCTTCTCTTCAGTTCAATGGCATAAACTTGCGAAACGCTACGGAGCAGCAGGCTCGGCTCATCATTGGCCAACAGTGTGACACCATCACCATCATGGCACAGTACAACCCACACATGTACCAGCTGGGCAACCACTCTCGATCCAGGTAACATACTATTGGTCTAAGCTCGATTGTTTTCAATGACACAAAAAGGTTTTGTCCAAACTGATTTATTTTTGTTTTTCGTACTCTCAAAGACAAGACAAGTCAAGGTGATTACATTATGTAAAATTGTTCAACTTGCAACTGTAGCCGTCAGGTAGGCTCTGAAGCCAAATTTGATACTTGGGAACAGCGTTGTTTGGCCTTTATAATACATATATTTATTTACTAGGGCGTCACCAATCACCAAGAAACCTTTTGAACAATATTTGTAAACTATATCATGTGACCAATAAATCGGGGCCTCTTGGGCACCATCAGGCTGTACTTGCCCAAGACACACCACAGGAAATGGTGCCCCTAAGACCCTAATGGTTAATGGATGCAAACAACCACCCTCCCATATAATTTATTAGTTTGATTCTGATCATTTAATAGCTGACAGGAAATACTAAGATTTATACTCATAGAAATCGTCTCCTTCTTAACTTCTATACTTGTTTGCAGCTCCCGTCTCGACCCAGTCAGTACTCAGTCTACACCACAGGGGAGTGGTGCCGCTACCCCGGAAAACCCTGCCATTGATACGCTCAGCGAACAAGACGAGGGCACTCTAACGCCATCATCCAAACAAACCACGCCCACCACAAGCCCCCGTAACTATATCAGGTAAGTGTTGTCATTCTCGTACACATGCAAGGACCCCAATGTAAAACTGTGTTTTTTTTCTTTCAGAATGAACTCTGATGGCAATAAGAAGGCAGGGGAACCAAGGCTGGTGACTGTTCACCGCCCTGGGGTTGAGGTGGGAATCACGCTATGCGGAGGGAACCTGCGGGGCGTCTATGTAGATAGTGTGGACGAGGACAGTCCAGCTAGAGGTGCTGACGGCCTGCGTCCTGGTGACCTCATTCTGGAGGTATGGGTGCATTTTTCAGCATTTCTCCTGTGTCACATTGGATGCAAACTTTATTGCACTGTCCAAAACAAATTAAATGGTTATGACACTCTCAATACATAAGGGGTAACCAACGTGGTGCCCGATCACATCAAGTACCCACCTAAGAACACCTGAGTAGCCTGCAGACAAGTTCTCAAATTGGCTGATGGTGATTTGCTAGGATGTTTGATTTCTAACTGGTATCGGGAATCACTGACACGTAATTGGCTTAGTGCTTCAAGGCAAATATTTTAGTTGTTGACTGCGAGTCTGTTTTATCCCAATTTATTTTAACAACCCTGTGTTTAACATTATAACATAGTAATTACAAGTGGTCACATCAGAAAAAAGATATGAAACTAGCCTTTCACGCTAATCAGTGACAAATAAAGTAGCTCTCAGCTTCAAAAAGGTTGGTGAACCCTGCACTACATCGTGTGAAGAAGGCATTCCTGGCACGCCCGCTTTTTTTCCATGATATTAGCATGCAGCCCCGTCACCCTTTCTGCCCTTCAATCTTCCCTCCTGTTTGCACAAATCCTTTCTGCTAGCCTGAATCAATATGGGACATTTTTAATTCAGCTGAAAGCTTGTCGCCTATTTAAGATAGAGCAAAAAGTACATCAGCTGAGTGCACAACGCTAATAACATCGCTCTTTTTTTGCCCTCGACTCATTTTGCAGTATAACTTGTCCAACATGAAGAACAAGACTGCAGAGGAAGTCTATGTGGAGATGTTGAAGCCAGCAGAGACTGTCACGTTCAAGGTGCAGCATCGGCCAGATGACTTCAATGTTCTCAAAGACGTTCCAGGAGATGGCTTTTATATTAGGTACCCACACATTTATTTCCCTGAGCATCCTCGTGTTTGTCCGTGTCGCTATAAATAGAGCAGCCACGAGAGTGGCCCTTGGAAAAGCAGGGATTTTTCTCATCAAACCAATTATGTCCCTGATCGTCTCTGTGATTCCAAAAGTCCAAATAAGGTGACCTCATCTGTAGTTTCTGCACGCTCTTTTCCACTAACTGCTTTTTGATTACTTATATATATATATATATATATATATATATATATATATATATATATCAGTGTTCTTGTTTGCACGCGTCCCTGCGTCCTAGACGCATTATCTTTGCTGGGGACGCATAGTGTCAAATCAACGTGCGTCCCCGTAATGCAACTTTTTTGACACAAAATTGTCATTATTACCCGATTACTTTTTTTTAAACAAAGATTTACAGCACTCAAACTTTTTGTTAGGCAGATCCGCCATTGTTGTTTTGGTCTCGCTGTTTGAGTTTTCGTCTGCACGCCGATCTCGGCAAACAAGATCTTGTTGCTTCGAGATTACGTCATTTTTGTGGTGGTTGTCCTCGAGGGAAGGTGAAAATCAACACAAAATTGGTAATTTCTTCAGTGTCAGTAATAAGTTGAAACATAATGCAGAAAGTGATAACAACGGCAATAATTCCGGCAGGAAAAAACTGCAGATAAATTCTTCGGAAGATCGCGGAGGCAAGAAAACAAACGAACAATTCGGCGAAAGAAAATAGACAAAAGAATACTCCTAGCAAGAAAAGGACTTTTCTGCCAAAATGGACTAAATTATATACCTGGTGACGCTTTGAGGAGGATGATAATGGATTGGACCTTGAGAAGGCATTACAACTGTGGCGGAACAGCAAACCACGAAGAAAATATGAACTAAAACATCGGAAGTGATAACTGCTTTGTATTACCAATTAACTGATGATTAAAACTGAATGAAAATATAGATTAATATAATTATTTCAGCAATATATTTTTGTATAATGTACAATATTGTTGTGAACTGAAAAATCTTGAAGTGATGACTGATTTGCATTAGCAATAAACTGTGATGATTAAAACAGAATCAATGTATAGATTTATATTATATATTTGTCGCCGATTTAAAATTTCAACCTCGATAACACTAAATTTGGGGGACCCATAGATTTTTGAGCATGCGAGTCCCCGGGACCCATCACTTTTCAGAGGTAAAAGGAACACTGACTTTGGCGCCTTGACTTACAAATGAAATGCAAAACTTGCTTTCATCTGAAAAGAGGACTTTGGACACCTATGCAACTGTCCAGTGCTTCTTCTCCATAGCCCAAGTCAGACGCTTCTTCCGTTGTCTTGAGTTCAGAAGTGGCTTGACCATGGGAATACGGCTATTGTAGCCCATTTCCCGGACACGTCTGTGAACTGTGGCTTTTGATACCTGGACTCCAGCTTCAGCCCACTGTCTTTGAAGCTCCCTCAAATTCTGGAAGCGGCTCTTCTTCACAATTTTGTTAAGGCTGCGGTCATCTCTCTTGGTTGTGCAGCGTTTCCGGCCACATTTTTCCCTTCCAACAGACTTTTTGTGGATATGCTTTGAAACTGCACTCTGTGAACAGCCTGCTCTTTGAGAAATTTCTTTTTGTGTCTTACCCTCCTGATGGAGGGTATCAATGATGGTCCTCTGGACAGCAGTCAGATCAGCAGTGATTTAGTTTACTGAACCAAGTGTTTTTAAGGCTCAGGAAACCCTCGCAAGGTGTTTCGAGTTAATTAGATGATTCAGGTGATTAGTTGAATAGCCTACTTGTATACTTTTTCATGATATTCTAATATTTTGAGATAGGATTTTTGAGTTTTCTTAAGCTGTAAGCCAAATTCAGCAATATTAAAATAATAAAAGGCTTGAAATAGTTCAGTTGATGTGTAATGAATCCAGAATGTATGACATTTTTGTTTTTTTAATTGCATTACAGAAAATAAAGAACTTTATCACAATATTCTAATTTTCTGGGACAGTCCAGTATATATATCACACACACATGCAGTACTGGCCCCTGGGATACAGTGACCCCGCTTTGACTCTACAATGTGGAAAACCATGTTTTCAGTCCTCTTCACATGTCTATTTATTTAGAATGCTATTTAATCGCATACACTTATTTCTCACGTAAGTAGTACTTTTTACTAACATTTTTTAATGTTTCATCTGGCGTCATTGGATACAGATTACCATAGGTTTCTATCCCCCGCGATAATGCAATTTCACTCTGCGATTCAAAACTCAGAACGGATTAATTTCATATCTGTACTGAAAATAATTAGGACACACAAAATATCATTTGAACTGACTGATCATGGTACACCATCAAATTATGTGTTCCATAAGTGTATAATGTTTTTTTATGTTCTCCAACCTATGTGTTATTGTTGGAAATGTTCTGTAAATGAGGGGAAGGGGGGAGCAATGTCACAGCAGCTGCTGCAGTCACTTGTCATATAAGCAAGCATGCTAGTGATGTCATGTGCAGTAAATACACTCAGTACGCCTGGATGTCAAAGATAGGCTGCTAGTAGAATGACTAAGGAACTTCCAAGGGAGGCTTACAGCGTGTAGATAAACTCAACCCTCCTTATCCAGGTATCTTGTTCTCCTGTCAAAACCCGCTGTCGCTTGTGTCGCCTCATCACCTTGATGTCGAACCTAACCTCTCTGCCGCCTTCTACTATCCTCCTTTGCCCCCTCTTCCCCAGAGCGCTTTACGACCGCGCGAGCGAATCCGAGAGAGACCTGACCTTCAAGAAGGACGACATCCTGTATGTGGACGAGTCTTTACCAAAGGGCAGCTTTGGGACGTGGATGGCTTGGCAGCTGGATGAAAATGCACATAAGATCCAGAGGGGGCAGATCCCCAGCAAGTACATGTGGGTGGAGAATATCTATCCATCTATCTACCTTGGTCATATCCCTCGAGAGGGGTGACCGACAGCAAGACAAACACATATACAAAAATTAAAAGGAAAAAGTAGCAAAAAACACAAAAAAATGTGACCATGGGCAACCCAAATGCCCAAACACCCAAACAAGTTAAGCACCTCGGCACCCAAGTTGGTCATGCTTTCGTCCCTCCAGATTAAACGGGACACAAGAAAGGTATAGAGAATATAATGCGCTATATTTCCAACAAAAAAAAACATTAATTTTTCCTTTCTAGCCTTGGGCCAGGGCAACAGTCTGGGCCAGCATAGCTTGGTCCAGGCAGAACTAGAGTCTCTTTGGCTGTATTTTTCATTCTCCCCATTGCTTTTTTGGCTTATGAATCAGTAATTTCAGGTCGAGTCTTTTTCTACAGCAAGTCTAAATATCTTAAGAACCTCAATAATACATTCTAGTCAAGAGGTGCCCAAACATTGTCTCTACCCATGGCCACAAAAAGGAAATTACCAAGCACAGCAAAATATATTTTTTTTAAGTAGCAAAAACCTAGTTGGCTTTCTTCAAGGTAAGTTTTGAATTTCACCTGAAAAAGCAATTTTATTTAAGGAAATATAAAAAACGTAAAATGGGCATATTTGTAAATATTTTAAAACATGTGTTGTTACTGTCTACTAGAAACGTCAATGATCCAATCTTAACAGGTTGGAGGAGATTTATAGAACGTTTTGTGGGGGCATGTTTATTTTTATTCAGTTAGTCCTCGCTCTAGTTTGTGTCTTTAATTTTGGTTGCGTGTCAATTCACATAAAATTGCATTATTACGTTAGCAAATATTTTAAATATTTGCATAGATCTCTGAGAAACAATATATCTGGTTGTAACACATACAGGATTAGAGAATATATTTTACACATTAAAGGAGCTGTACAGAATTTGGAACTTTTTTACTCAAGGCTGCCATCTCCTGGCTTGTGTCATCATTGCAGCCTCTGTAAGTTGTTCATGATGCACGTGCAAGTGAATACATTTTCAAAAAAAAAAAAACCTCTTCTCTTTTAACCTTTTTGGGGGGTTTAGGTTGGCGTTGGGCCTGAACTTGAAGTAGGCCTCTTTTTTTTTTTTCACCAATTTTATGTTACGCTAACAAATAAAATAAGAAAACGTGGAGACGGAGCATGATGTCACCCTCCCGTCATTCCTTTCTATATATTGTGTTCCGTCCCAAACTGTTTTGCTAAAAGTAAGATTTTAAGGTAGAAAAAAAGCATAAGCACTCTTCAAACTTAGTTGGGCATTGTAAACACATACTTATTGGAGAAAAAATTAACTTTTTTGATGACACAGCGTCCCCCAGGCTGTAGTTTGGGAACATTTAGTAGACAAATGACTCTTAAATGAAGCACATTGTAAAGCGCTTTGGGAGGTTAATGACTTGAAAAGCGCTATATAAATGCAGGCCATTTACCATTTACCTAAATGTACATTTTTAAATGTGGATTGTTTTCTTATTCATGAACATTTTTGAAAAGTACAGAATCATTGGTAGACTTTCAATCATCACAATGAGTTGTAGATGCTTAACAATTAACACTGGCTATACTGTTCCAGGATGGACCAAGAGTTCTACCGGCGACACAGCGTGACGGATATGAAGGAAGAATGCGGCAAGACGCTATCGGCCGCTGCCCGCCGCTCCTTTTTCAGAAGGAAACAGAAGCACAAGCGCAGCAGCTCCAAAGACGGCAAAGAAACAGTGGCCTTGGACGCCATCAGCACAGACTCTCTCCCTTTCTTTGAAGGTTTAACATTCAAGCTAACACTGCAGGACCTAGGTAATGTTTTGTCGCCTTACAATCTATCACATGTTTTTTTTTGTGTGTTATAGACTGTGTTAGTCTGGCCTACCAACGGGTCCAAAAGGTTGAGTGCGCCTCTCCTCGACCGGTGCTGGTTCTCGGCCCACTGACAGACGCCGTCAAGGAGATGCTTGTCAAGGAATCGCCGGGAAAGTTCTTCAGATGTGTGCTAGGTCGATATTGCCTTCTATCATGTGTTTTTTGTCTTATGTGATGTTTTATGGAAAGCAGCACATGACACAGCGATTAAGTTATCCTCCACTAGATGGCACAAGACGCACATTAGCCACATAGCATAATTGGCATTAATTCAATTATTGTGTATCACAGTGCAGTACAAAACAAAACAATCTAGTCTGGTGACAAGGTCAGGAAATTAGAAGAAAATATGACCACGTTAAGATGTGCAAATTAGTTGTTTATTTCATTCGCCTGCAGAGGTGATGAAGGCTTCCCAACAGGCCATCGAACGAGGCGTCAAGGACTGCCTCTTCATCGACTACAAGCGCCGCAGCGGCCATTTTGATGTCACCACAGTTGCTTCCATAAAGGAAATAACTGAGAAGGTATTTGCCCTATTTTGAAAAGATGGTATCCGACGCGACGACTCTCCATTTGTCCGCTCTTAATCCCCAGTGATAACGCTTTATTGCACTTCATCCTAGACGTTAATAAAGGCGTCTGTGAACAGTAAATCTTTTTCCCACTCATATCCCTTGGCTTATGATGGATTTTGTTTTCCATTTGCAGGGTTGTCACTGTTTGCTGGACATCGCACCGCACGCCATCGAGAGGCTCCACAGCGTCCACATTTATCCCATTGTTGTATTTGTCCGCTACAAAAACGCAAAGCAGATCAAGTAAGAGGCACTACAATGTGATCCAATTTGCTGTCTTAGCATGACTTTTGTACATCTACTGTGATTTTAAACGACGTTTTAAGCCGTCGCTAGCAGTGAATTAGTCAAAGTAAAAATACAGTATTCACTTGCCATTTTGTGGTTAGACCTTCTCCAACTCGGTTTCTTTCAGATTTTTTTTTTTCTATTAATAAGTTCCACGGAGACATTCGTACTGTGTGCAATTACGACCTATCCTTACAAGCGACTTTACACTCAAACCAATGTGAGAACTGACTTCTGTTTCTTGGGAGCCAATCGGAGCAATTTGAATGAATCGTTAACTCCTTATATGTGCCGTTTGCGAGCAAACTGATCAGGATGCATGAAAAAGCGACAAATAGATGGGCGTCGTCATCAAACACACGGACGTCGTTTGTTGTATTTAATTTGGAACATAAAATAAAAGACGATTTCATTAATGTCACTCACAATTCTCAACAAATTACTGTGCTTGTTTTCTCAACGTTCCAAAAGTGTGCTCCATTGCTGCGTCCCATGTGTTTACAAATTGTGCCTGCTTGGACTTACACTATATAGGGATAAATACAACCGTGACATCCACCATATATGCATGGATACAACTGTGGGGTTGTTGCCATGGCGGCAGAAAAAAAAGCGATACTCAAACGATACACATAAGGCTTTTTTTTTTTTTTGCGAGTAAGTCGTTATGGAACGGATGAAGTGCGAAAAGTGAGGGAATACTATAAAAAAAAAAAAAACACTGTTAAAACTACTGGCATCCTTCATGTTCTTCAGGGAGCAGAAAGATCCTGTTTATCTGCGAGACAAAGTGTCTCAAAAACATTCCAAGGAGCAGTTTGAAAACGCACAGAAGATCGAGCAGGATTACAGCAAATTTTTTACAGGTGAGTACGTGTGAGTGAATATAGTGTTTCATTACGTTTTAATCCGACACGTCTCCATCGCAGGTATTGTCCAGGGCGGCTCCCTCCCGTACATTTGCACTCAGATCATGACTATAGTGGATCAAGAACAAAGCAAAGTCTTATGGACTCCGCTCGGCTGCCCATAGCGGGCGCAGGAGAAGCCCTCTCCTTTCACATGGATTTATAAAACCCTCCAAAAACATAGAATAGGTACACTACACTACATTGTAAATTGGTAGCTTTTTTTTCTTGAATTACTCCAGAGCCAGCACGTAGCACTGGTTCTCCACCTTCATCCAGTCTTCCCTGATGGACTCCTTGGTGTGCATCTGTTTGTTTTCAATATTGACTCCACAAGAACTAAATCTGCACCCATTCCCTCTGCTAGCTTAAAAAAAACACTAATGATGTTACCGAAGGAGTGTTAGGACCAGGTCGAAAACTGGGTGGTTGGGGGTGATGAATTACAAGAAAAATAACTCAAAATGGCATTAATTATAAAATTATGAGAATCGTGGTTGTTACGTCAGAAGGATTATACATTTTGTCATGTAACTGTGACATCACATTTGCATTTGTTTTAGTATTAGTACATCCTAATTATCATGATTTTTTTCCTACTTTATATTGCAGTTCTATCCTAATACAGGAACTTAAAAATATATGCAACTTATCCTTTTTCTGAAGTGATCTATCATCAAATCAAGGAGACAGGACCAAAATAAGTTCAGACTTTTACCCGTCAGCCCACGTTTTTTTCATAGTTTTTGATTTTGAATTTGTTGTAACTTTTCATTTCATCAGCAGAGGAAAACAATAGAAATGTCAATCACAATAATCCCATTCCTATCAAAATGTATTTCTTATCTTTTCAGACCATGAATTGTTAGTAAAATTGCTGTATGAAAACATTCAATTAAACAAAAAGAAAAACAAATAGTTTTAATTATAGCAAAGTACTAAAAAGTAGGGCTTAGAGACATGAAATAATTTCATAAATGTATTGTAAAACAAGACCAATTGTATATTTCTATATAATGTTTTTTGACAATGTTGATATCAAGGACAATGAATAGAATAGAATGTCTTTATTGTCAATTACATTATGAATTGATATTGGGGTACTTAAAAAAAATCATCTATATCTTATTTTTTACCTGTACCTAGTTTTTGCTGTTACTTTTGTAAATTCCTTACTTTTTTCATAAACTCTTACTTAATTGTGGTAACAACACCAATAATGAAATTCATAAAAAAATATGTCATCAAGGTGTTACACCTAAATAAAGGGTCTCTAACCAGCAGCTCTGGAGCTGCGTGTGTCTCTTTGGCGCTCCCTTGTGGCTCATCAGTGGTTTTTTTAAAACAATGTTAGATAATAAAAATAATTACATTACATGATTTCTCTAACAGGACAAACCATGAATATAGATTAATACAGTATGTGTTGCCTTCCTTATAAGGCTTAAATAGCGGTTGTTTCTTTGTTTATTTTCCAATACAGCTCTTTCAACTTTTCAGGTTGCCATTCCCTGGCCTAAACAACCACGGCTATCGCCAACTTCCTTTTTTGGGGGTACTTTGGATCCCGGTCCTAACACTCTTTCTCTGTGTTAAATCTCAGAAGAATGGACGACCCCTTAGATCCCATAACCCGCCCTTGCACCCTTGACAATTATGCACCCCATTTTTTTCCCCCTATGCTTGAATCCGTCACCTTTCTCGTCATCCCGGTTGTGGTAACTCGTGTTCAGCTGATCCCGTTACGACAAACTGTAGCTGTGCTCTCACGGCTTACCCTGCAGTAACAGTAACCATACGGTAAGCTCTATGCATTGTGTCCTCTTTCTCGTAGCAGGGCGTTTGTTAATTACGGGCCTTTCGGAAAGTGCCTTCTGTGGAAAACGCCTAATGTTCAAGGTACCCCAGGTATGCGGTGAGCGTCGTTTAGTCTTTTTTTTTTTTTTTTTTTTTTTGGGTTCGAGAAAGTCCGAGGCCGACGTGGCGTCCAAACGGGTTCAACTCCTCAGAATGCACTCCAGGGCTAGACAGACCACTGTGTAACTATCTCCTTCTGTCTCTTTCATGTGTATTTAACGACATAGAGTATGCAGAAACACACAAATATATAAATATATATACAGTATATAAATCTCTATATAAAAGAATATATTCCATGTATTTTTTACTAGGTCACATGCCTAGGAAGGTCTGGCAGTCACATTAGCATGTTATTTTTTTGTGGTTGTTTGTCAGTCCCTTATCGACGTTCCCGAAGACATGACGGAGACATTTTTGCAGCGGTATATCGCGATCTCTTTGCTTTTCACTGTTATTTAATTTTCGATTCAAGCGGGGAGAACAAGAAACGGCCTTCCCGCATTTTTTTTTTCTCGTGCCAAACCTCGCCCCGAAAATGTTTATCGTGTCTGTTTTGCACTTGTTTAGCTGTGAACTGTAAAGATTTAACCGTTGCCAGGTTTTCAGTAGATTACCAATATGAGGTACTATCATTTCTACTGTAAGAATTGTTTTTTTGTGTCACATCAGTTCCTTACATTTCATTGAGGGCCTTTTTTAAAAATTCTGACAAAATAAAGGATCACATGTTGGAATTGTTCAAAAATAAAAAGGGATCTATTCTTGCACAGTTTTATTTTCAAAGAAAATGTGATCCTCCTGTTTGACTATTGGGCTTTTAAAAAAATAAATCAAGTAAGAAAAGTGTAACGCGGCTATTTTCCTGTGTAGGTAGCATGTTAGAGGAGAATGCGGGATACAACATGGAGTGGTTATTGATGCGATGCCAGGTACTGATTGAACGTCTCTTTACATGAACTGAATGTGATTTGTATGTTGAGACATTACCATGACAATAAAAGTCTTGTTTTTTTGTCTGTATTGCAAGTTTGACTGCCAATGATTAACTGGAGTGCACCCTCGATATTTATTTTCAAACATTTATTTACGTGAGAGGATTATTTTGATTACCGTAAATTCCGGACTATAAGGCGCACCTGATTATAAGCCACACCCACCGCATTTCGAGAGGAAAACTGACTGAGTACATACACAAGCCGCACCGGTATATTAGCCGCATGCGGCCACATTAAAAAATGGTTCCATATTCTTTATCATTTGTCTATTATCAGTCAAGTCATGATATTTTGCAAAGATTTTAGGCCGAGACACTTGCTTCCAACCAAGGGACTGAGTCAAGGTCCTGGCCTAAGGGCCAAGAAGCTATCAGTACAAATTTTTTTGGTTTGGACAAATTCATTGACACTAATTTCCGCAGACAAACAATGTGAAGTTTGAACAACCCTTCTTGACAATCACTGTTCCCGGAGGTACTGCAATACCGGGCCAATACTTGGAATAGACTGAGCAAGCTACACATCATTTGATGCAGAGTTGGGGTACCCGTTGAAAGTAATCCAAGAAAAAAACGTGTATATTTCCAAAGGTAAGGGTGGGAAAAATATATATCCACTATTGTCTCCCGCGTTCACAAACACTCACCTTTACCCATCCCTAGTTCTCATCAGCCCGCGTTTGCTCCGCCCCTTCTTTCTTATTCGCCCGTGAAAATCAGCATAAGCGTCTCAAATAAATACAAATAAATACATTACAAAAATATACAGTTGCAAATACAGATTATACATGGTTACACATATTTACAAAGAAAGACGGTACACCAAGAGTTTTCAAAGCTTTAATAATAACAATATAACTTTCATCCCAAACCGTACCTGTGAAGGGTAGCAAAACGCTACTCCTAACACGCTCGCAACGCACAGAGCGCAGCTGTTAAATAAAGCCATATTAACGGTAAACCGTCCTCGCCTTTCTCCTCATAACTATCGCTATTAAAGGCGTCTTTCTCGCTTTCTGAAAGAAACTTTGTCATGTATACAGTTTTTGCATAAACTACGACGTTGAAGTCTTCCTCGACACACGTGTTCCACCGGTCTAAATCATGAGCGGCCGTTAGAAAAATTACATAAATTGGCCGCTTCACTGGATAAGCCGCAGGGCTGAACATTTGGGAAAAAAGTAGCGGCTTATAGTCCGGAATTTACGGTATTTATCTTAAGAAAAATGTCAAATAGTCTTACTAGAAATCGAATTACAGAACGTCAACTGTTTTTTTGTTTTTTTTTGTTTTTAACATCCGTATAAATAAATAAGCAAACTAGCAGGGTACTTTTTTTTGCGTACGTTTTTTATTGTATTAAAAAGAAAAATAATAAATCAAAACTACAAATGTAAGAATGAAAACTTCAACTGTTTTTACCTACTCATTGATAAATTAACTGGCATGGCACGTATCATTCATTTATTCATTATCAGCACCGCTTATCCTCAGTAGGGTCACGGAGGTACTGGAGCCCATTCCAGCTATCTTCGGGCAGGGGACACCCTGAACTGGTTACCAGCCAATCGCAGGGCGCAGAGAGACAGACAACTCACTCGCTCATTCACACCTAGGGACAATTTGGACCGGCCAATTAACTTGACATGCATGTTTTTGGAATGTGGGAGGAAACCGCTGTGCCCGGAGGTAACCCACGCAAGGATGGGGAGAACATGCAAAGTTCACACAGGAAGGTTCGATCTCATGACCTCAGGACTGTGCCGCACATGTGCTAACCACTGCGCTGCCGTGGCACGTATCATTTATTATTTTTATTATTATTTTTCAAACTATATTTTCAAACGATGAATAAAGATCAAAACTACAAACTCAAAAATAAAATGTAACTGTTGTATTACCATCATATTGATACATTTCCTAACTAGCACGGTAATATTTTGTTGAAACTTGGGCTTTTTTAAAATTGTATCTTAAAATAATAAATACAAAATCGTAACTAAAAACAGAAAAAAATAAAAACGTCTACTGTTTTTTTAACTCCCTAAACAATCTAACTAGCACAGTACATTCCATTGGATTTTGTTGCATTTAAAAAAAATGTTTTTATAATTGTATTTAAAAATAGTACATAGAAAGCAAAACTAAAACATAAAACCACAATGATTTTTTTTAAACCTCCATATAAATAAAGCTACTCGTTCAGTATGTTTTCCACAATTTAATTTTTTTTTTGTACAATGTAAAAAAAGAAATGTCTACTATACTTTACCTCCATATAA
Source organism: Urocampus carinirostris (assembly GCF_059441175.1). Taxonomy (NCBI): domain Eukaryota; kingdom Metazoa; phylum Chordata; class Actinopteri; order Syngnathiformes; family Syngnathidae; genus Urocampus; species Urocampus carinirostris. Next base: position 28,718,391 of record NC_142361.1, read on the forward strand.
GTTAATATATGAACTGACCAATATGATCATTTTGAACAGAATTGGAGATTTTTATCTATTTTTTGTGTTGTTACATGTAGTTTGTTTTTATTGTCATTGTGAAAAAAATAAATAAATAAAATAAAAACTACAAATTTAAAAACACAAGTGCCAGCTGTTTTTTTTTACCTCCATATAAATTAATAAATAGGCTAACTCGCCTGGTACTTTTGTTTAGGAATTATAGGTTTTTCTTTTCCTTTTTCTTTTAATTATTTTTAATTCTTTTAATTTTTTATTTCATTTATTTTTTACATTTGTTTTACTTTTTTAAACTTCCATATAAAAATTAATTGATTTGTTTTTTACTGCCATAAGTTGATAAATGAGTTCCCAAGATAGTGAGCGTGGTTAAGAAATTACAGGTTTCTATTCTGGAATCAAATACTATTATTATTATTATTATTAATTTTTATTTTATTCAAGACTATTATTTTTCATTTATGTATGTTTGGTAAAGGTTTCTATGTTTGTATGTTATTTTTCTTAGTATTTATTTTCAAATGACTATTTCAATTTTATATTTGTATTTTTCTTCATTTATTTAATGTTTTAGCTACAATTTATTATATTTAAAATCTGAATATATCTTAAAAAATCATGCCATTTTGCATCCTAATTCACTACTTTTATTTTGGTCCTCAAAAGCTTGAATAAACTCAAAAAGCGTTTTCTCTTGGAAGTTGTCCACACAGGTGGCTGAGTGCACCTGCCCCAAAGGGCTCCCCGCAGCCCCCCTGGTTATTCATCCCCCCTAAACCAACTGTTTCCCCTCTTTCCCCTTCCTAGGCCTGCCTAGAAAGTAACAGGCGGCCTTGTGTTGTACAGTCATGCCTCATCCATCTGCACCTGTTTTTTTTCTTTTCCTTTTTATTATGTGAGCTGTAATGACCGGAACGTGCATTCATCACACTTTAGTTGTTTACTTAATGAAAACCCCACGCGTGAAAAGACAAACACTCTGCCACGAGAAGATAAAAGCACTTTGCTTAATGAAAAATGCATCGTAATGACAAGATCCGAATCATTTTGTAAAACTGCAATAAATTGAGGACTAAATTCAAGAGTCCTTACTATATTAAGACCAAATCCGGAGAAAATCCTTGCAATAATCTGTATACCTGCTTGGAGATAGATTTTGCACAAAATTAACACCAGGTGGAATGTAGAATTACCGTCGCTGGTTTTTGAAGAAGAAAAAAAAAAAAAAAAATATATATATATATATATATATATATATTAATAAACACGCACACTAACATTGAAAAACTTCGCTTTCGCCAAAGAATAAACATTTCTAAGCGATCCGAAAATTTGATCTTTTTAAAAAAAATAAAATTCATTATTTATAACGTTCTCAATGTCTCAATTATACTTTCTATTTATTTTGCAACTCATTTGATTGATCAAAAAGAAAAATCATAACATTATTGTCTCGGAGACCCCACACTTTTGTATAGGTGTGTATACAGTAATTAACAATGATCTAGTTCCCATTAAATAACAATTTTGAACCCAAATTATTAAAAATAATGGAGACTATATTGAATTATAAAAAGGCATTTTGCATCATAAAACTAAAATAATACAAACATTAATGCTATGGTACAAAAATAGTATTGAAACACTGCCTGAAATATACAATAAAATAGTTTTATTTTGTTTGCATACTCCATTTAATCCGTTAAAACAAAAATAATTCATATATAAATATATACAATATAAATATATTTTTATAATTTTAACATTTAATTCATAGAATCATGCAAAAAAAGTTGTTTTTATCTATCTATCTATCTATCTATCTATCTATCTATTTACCCTGGTCGTATCCCTCGAGAGGGGTGACCGAGAGCAAAACAAACACATACAAAAATAAGGAATTTTTCTTTTTAAAAAGGGAAAAAGTAGAAGAAAACACACACAGATTTTTGGACCATGGCCATCCCAAATGCCTAGAGACCCTAACAAGTTAAGCCCCTCGGCACCCAAGTCGGTCACGCTTTCGTCCCGCCAGATGAACGGGACACAAGAAAGCGGCCATGTCACTCGGGTCAGGGTGACACAACACACTCTTTTGTTCAACAGCAAGGCCGGACAGCTTTCACTGGTTTACCACTGCCGCATCATACAGGTGCCCTGCCCATCCCTTAGAACGCCTCCAAACATCCCACTATCCTTTCACAACACCTCTCCACTCATTCCTATCACCAACAAGAGCTCTAGCTTCCACTATATTTAGACCTCTAAATATTTGTATGATACTAATGATTAAATAATACCTTAAAATGTACAATTTTAGAATTTTAACATCGCTTTGACACAATGAAAAGAAGTGCGTCATCACAGGCCATGTTTTACCGGAAACATACGCTCTGATCTGATGAGACAAAGATAAATTAATTTGGCTCAGATGGTGTGAAGAATGAGTGGCGGCAACCAGGTGAGGAATACAATCATGTTTGTGTCGTGCCTAAAGTCAAGCATGGTGGGGATGTCATGGTTTGGGGCTGCATGAGTGCAACTGGAGTTGGGGGGTGGCTTTTCTTTGAGGAAACCAGGAACTCAAGAATGTGCTGTGAAATACTGGAGCAAAGAATTTTCACTTTTCTCCAAAAACTGGGTCCAAAGGCAATGTTACAGCCTGACAATGACCCAAAATACACTTCTGAGATGACCAAGGCTCTTTTAAAGGGGATAAACTGGCCAAGCAGGACTCCAGATCAAAATCCAATTAAACATCTCTCAGACATCCTCAAGCGATAGGTTGAGAAACACAGGATCTCGAATGTCCCCCAGCTCTGTCATGGAAGAGTGAAAGAGTATACCAGTGGCAGTTTGTGAGGCTCTCGTGACATCCATGGCCAGGAGGATTACGGTGCTTCTGCAAAATCATGGTGGCCACACAAAATATTGAACTTCAGGAACTTTTACTTTAATTGGATATGAATGGTTATATATTGATTTGTTTTTCAGGGGAAAAATAAATTGACACTGCTATATGAGCTTTACACAGACTATCTTTGTGTCAATGCAATGTTTCTTCAGTGTTGTTCAATTTAACATTATGATGAAATCTATGCAGAAATGTAAGGGGTATACCGTACGTTCCGCACTATAAGGCGCACCTAAAAGCCTTTATTTTTTTCAAAAGCTGACCATGCGCCTTATAATACAGTGCGCCTTATATTTGGATCAATATTAAGTCGCAAAGTCTTGCAACTAAGGCAAGCAGCCGCCGACTAGATTTTCCCCCGAAGGCGAAGTAGTCCGCGGTGTATGCTGGGATTTATATACCGGCGTTTCATTTCCTAACCAATGTGTCAATCATCATTTGAATCAGTCACTATTGGCTAAAGTTATTCGGAAGTAAAGGGGGCGGATCCTTTTGATCATTTACAGGCTCGCATAGGCTAAAGGGGCGAAACAAAGCCTGCAATTGGCCGAAAAAGATGAATGTGACGTTGGGTTGCACTACGGCATAGAGAAAACATTTTTTACTATTCTGTATTTGTAAATATTTTACTCTCCTGGATTTATTACACTCACGGTTGTAAGAAGACCATGGTTACATATCATTATTGAACGTGATGGCTGCAAGAGAACTTAGGTGAGCTATGCAGCTTTATATTTTCCCGGTATCTTGTTTTAGAACGATCTTGATGTTTCTGTGATGAGTCTATTTTTAAAATAAATTCAATATAAAGTGTTTATTGTCATATGCACAGTAAAGAACCCCGTTTCCCTGCACAATAAAATTCTTACTTTGCTGTCCACACAGTTGCCAGCAAAAAAGAAAATAGAAACTAAGGAATGGTTGGCATTTCTTGAATCCCAAGACTTTAACCTTCCGAATGATATTTGGAACGATGCATTTGAGTGACATCGTACGGACACCGCATCCGCACGTGTCTACGACACGTATTTGCTTCTTCGCAAGCTTTGGGAATGTTAAGGGGGTAATAAGTTTGACTGAACTATCTGACTGTTCTGTCGACATTCCCATTGTAGCGCCTTATAATCCGGTGCGCCCTATGTATGGAAAATATAGGACCAAAAACTATTTTTTGAGGGGTGCGCCCTATAAACCGGTGCGCCTTATAGTGCGGAAAATACGGTACTTATTTTTGTGACGTACTTTACGGTAGGTACCACCGCTGTCTTGCAATTAGACAGGATATAATGTAGGTGTGGGTTTAGGGCGGTGCAGAGCTGGCAGTTCTCCTCAAAGCCATACCACTGCCTCAGATTGCTTGGAATTTGTAGGGTGTCGTACGTGACCTGAATGAAGAAACTCTTGCTTGAGGCGTCTTCCACGCGTCGGACCACTTGATGGCCATGTTGATCACTCCTTCCTAGGTCGTCGTTTGCCCTTGTTGCGCCTGCCTGAGCGCCTTGATCTTGTGTTGCTCCTCCTTGTGCGTGACCACCACGCCAATCACCATATCTTTCCTTTCCTTTTGTGTTGCCTTGGATCAAAACCTGGTTGCTGTTCCTTAACTCAACCAACTCTCCCTCACTATGTTCTGCCAACTACTTTGTAGTGCATGAGCTTGCTGATAGCTTTGTCAACACCCTCTTCTGCCTTCCGTTTGTCTCCTGTGCCTTGCTGTTTCTCACACATGGGTCGGTTGAGTCACCTAGCTCCAGATCAAGCTTCGTTTTTCCTGTCTTGTGGTCGGAATAAAAAATATTCTAAGGTCTTTGCATTTTTGGTCCATGTTGTTGTTTTGGTATTTCGCTGCCCCCCCCCCCACCCCCCCCCCCCCCCTTGTGTTTATTAATGAACTGAATGGGGACTCTATTCTGTGCAATAAAACCCATCAAAATACTGACTAAAATTAAACAATTTAATAACTGACTTCATTTAGATAACACAATCATAATATGACAATTAAAACACAGATTTCTCTAGTTATTCTACAAAATACTTTACGTCCTGCAGCACAGTGGCGCTGTGGTTAGAGCGTGTGCGGCACAGTTCTGAAGTCATGAGATCATGAGATGTGTGGAGTTTGCATTTTCTCCCTGTGCTTGCATGGGTTTCTTCTGAGCACTCCAGTTTCCTCCCACATTCCAAAAACATGCATGTCAGGTTAATTGGCCGGTCCAAATTGTCCCTCTGTGTGAATGTGCAAGCAGATTGTCTGTCCCTGTGTCCCCTGCGACTGGCTTGCAACCAGTTCAGGGTGTCCCCTGCCCACTGCCCGAAGATAGCTGGGGTGGGCTCCAGCACCCCCGCGACCCTACTGAGGATAAGCGGTGCAGATAATGGATGGATGGATGGATTCTACGTCCTTTGCATTTTCTGTTCATGCTGTTCTTTGTTTTGGTGCGTTTAGTGCTTTTTTGTGATTGTTAACTGTTTTATAGGGACATTAAAACAGGAGAATCGCACAAACAGATTGTTATTCAGGTTTCTGTAATACTTCTTAATGAACCAGGTGTCTGTGGAAAGTCAAGTCAAGTCAAGTCATGTTTATTTGTATAGCCCTTAATCATAAAGAGTCTTAAAGGGCTGCACAGATCAAAGAGTATTGCAAACTATTATTACAGACTATTATGACACCATCCCCTGATATTGTCAACATGAAATATAGGTTATTCATATGCTATAGAATAGAAGTGTGTTTTAGGCTTAGATTTAAACATTTCCACTGAGGTTGCAGATCGAATCTCAGGGGGGAGAATATTCCACGGCACCTTAAAAACATGTAGAGCTCTAGCGTTTAATCAATGAGAACCAGGGTTGGGTAAGGTTACTTTAACTGGATTACTTTAAATTACCTTTGGATTACTCCAATACCAAATATACTAAAAAAAGACAAAAGAAACTAAATATGAATAAAATTACTAAATTTTGTGCAGGCTTGGGGAGTAACGGAATACATGGAACGGCAAAAATGATTTTGGCAAGCTGTTTGGATTTATTTTCATTTTGTTTCTGTCGCATTTTATGTTAGTTTTGCCGGAGATCAAAGACAGCAAAGCCAGGAGAGAAAGCTTACCACGTGTTGTGAGTCATAATTGTATTCATATTTAGTTTCTTTTGTCTGTTATTAGCAGATTTGGTATTGGAGTAATCCAAAAGTAATGGAAAGTAATCCAGTTAAAGTAACTCTACCCAACCCTGATGACAACACAATAAACAAGGTATGTATGTATTTAATTTGGAACGAACAAAATATTATACTGTGGGATCTCGGTTATCACGGTTAATGGGGACCAAAACCACCCGCAAAAAGTGAAAATCTGCAAAGTAGCGACGCCCCTTACAAAAAAAAAAAAATAACTATTACAGGCCCCGAAGCTCTGAAGCCGCGAACGTCGAAGCGCGAAGTAGCGAGGTCCCACTGTATTTCCTTTGCGTTGTTGTTTTGGCGTATTTGGCGCCCCCATGTGGCGTGTTTCCCCCGCCGTCGTGACATGCGCTCAGCTGTGGATTGAGCACATGCACTCTCTCTCTTTCTCTTTCCCGGGTGACACGCGCACACGCAGCCGCCCTCACTCCACTGACGACGGCCACCGGAGCATGTAGTACCCTCCGCGGCACTTTTGGCACCTCAACCCAAACATTGCCGTCGAAGAGCGGGGGGAAGGAAGACGAGGACGCGCGGATGGAAGACGGCTAGGTGTCCCCCAACCACCGTGGAGCCGTTTTTAAATTGATTAGATTCACCTGTTTTCTTTTCGGAGGGTAGCCCACCGTAACGACCCCCCCACCCGTGACTGAAGCTGTCATCGGCGGCTTCAAGCCGTCGTCGTCTGCCATGGCGAGCGGTGGTCTTTTCGCTCCCAACTTCGGATATTAAACCGTCGTTTCGTTGTTTTTTTGTGTGAGGTTAAAAGATAAAGCGAGGAGAAAAAGAGGAGGTTGTTTTGTGGGCATTATGCCTGGCGAGTGGGGCTGGGGTCGCCGGCCGAGGCTCTCCGCGGCTCCCCCATGCTAGCCGAGGCGGATGGCACGGCCCCCCATGGCAGCGCCAGCTCTATGAGGACAAGCGATAGCGAGCCTCTGCCGCCCAAAGCCGCCTCCAGCGCCGCCGAATCCTCGATCCTCATCTCCAAGATGCAAGACGTCGTCATTCCCTTTTCGTCCGAGGTGCCCTGTGACAATAATGGGCAGCGCATGTGGTGGGCGTTCCTCGCCTCCTCCATGGTCACTTTCTTCGGGGGGCTCTTCATCATCCTGCTCTGGAGGACCCTCAAGTACTTGTGGACCGTGTGCTGCCACTGCAACGTGAAAAGCAAGGTAAGGACGAGGGTCTTGGGTGGTCTTGGAACCGTTCTCACTGGGTCAAGTGTGCCAAACCGAAGCGGGGAATGCTCATTAATGATCTCTTGGCATACCTGTCAAGCTCCACGGCTCCATGCCCTTACAAATTGTCGTAGTTTCCCTTACACAATACAAAATAATCTTACACCATATTTTTTTTCAAATGTGTTTATTTATGTAGTTTAACATATTATACTGTACATGTGTTTCGTTATATCATATACAGTGGAACCTGGGTTCCCGACCATAATCCGTTCCAGAACCCTGTTCGAAAACCGATTTGTTCGATCACCAAAATCATTTTTCCCATTAAAAATAATGTAAATCGTTTTAATCCGTTCCAACACCCTGAATGTTTACCTTGAATGTTTAACGTAAACATGAAGCTAACCCAGGCTAATCGTACGTTCGCGTTATCGTAATCTTCCGTACGAAAGATTACGCTAACATGAACGTGTAAAAAATAAAAAAATCAGGTTGTTTACAAGTCATTTAGCACACGGGTCTCCACAACAAGTGGTAAGCGGTTCATTGGAAAGGGGGCTCCGTTCCAACACCCTGAATGTTTACCTTGAGTGTTTAACGTAAACATAAAGCTAACCCAGGCTAATCGTACGTTCGCGTTGTCGTAATCTACCGTATGAAAAATTACACTAACATGAATGTGTAAAAATAAAAAAAAAGGATAAAGAAAATAATTATGAATAGGATTTCTTACCTTTGTGGTGGTCAGCAGAAGCCATGCTGTATTCCCTAGCAATATCAGACACTTGCACACCTCCTTCATATTTTGCTATTATTTCTTTCTTAAATGCAATAGTTGTACGCACTACTTTTCTTTTTTCAACTGTAGCAACTTTGCTGCTTGCACTGACTTTCTTCGGAGGCATAATTATGGGCTAAAACACTTCGTACACCTACCAGTATATTAAAAGCGAAAGCATAACGAAGCACGTCCGCACGCGATTATAGTTGGTCACGAAAAGAGCGATCTACACCCGTACGCCGCTCAGCATCGCATCCTAGCGTACGCACTCACGCATTACCGGCGTTCGAACTCCGATTTTTTGACCAAACAGCGAAGCAAGAATTTCTCAAAATTTTTGGTCGGACTCCGATTTGTTTGAACTGAGAGGCGTTCGAAAACCGAGGTTCCACTGTATATTGTTAATTAACATTTTGTTGTGAGATACTGAGTTGCTCGACATGAATGAGGTTTATTATAAAAAAAACTTCAAAAATTAAGTAGCTCGGATGTTCACTGTAGAAGGAAAAAAATGCATGCAAATATAATTAAGTGGAATAATACATTTTCTTATTAAAATTATTAATTCATTTTCTGCATTAAATTATTGTGGGTAATATACTGATTAAAGGGTTAACCACAAACCTGTCTTTTTTTAATTTTCTCTTTTTATACTTCCTTTTTTTCTTAACTTCTTTTGTACAACATAATAATTCGTAATATATTGCATCAAAGCAAGTGAGCCGTTTGAGAGCCGGCTCTCTTTAATGAGTTGAGCCGAAAAAGCCGGTTCTCTAAGAGACGGACTTCCTTTCACTACATAACTACCAAAATCCAAGGCGTCAGATGCATGCGCACAGTAGCATCAAACCGCTCGCTTCGTTTGCAACGAAAAAAAAAATGATACCGAGACGGAGGCTACCGCGGCGAACTCGTTTGACTTGATTGATTTGCCGTTTCGTCATAGTATAGCAGATGGTACCCATAATTGACAAATTTGCGTTTTTACGTGAAGATTTTCTCGTATGTCGTACACGTCTTAAAATGCATAATAAACGTACTTTGTATGGCAAAACCGTACAGGTTGACTGGTATGTCTTAGCCAACGTTGAACGTTGTTGGATTCTGGTAAGGTCCGTTATAACAGGATTTCGTCCAGGGGTCACCAACCGGTATAGGTCCCTAAAACACATCGAGCAGGTCGCAGACTGGTTCTAAAAATAGTTCACCAGTGATGGGTCATTGTGCTGTTGTAGGAATTTTGATTTCTAATTTGCTTGACGTTTTAACATAGTAGATAGAATGTTATGTCGGAAATGCCCAGCGAACCCACCAAGGGTGTTGATTTGGTCTCAGCATTAGAGGGGCACATTTTTAAAGTGATAACATAATATTGGTGGGGACACGTCAAGGTTTTGAACTGATGCCTGAAATCCTTGAAATTTAATGTGTTTTCAATAATGAATTTGCTTGGATTTTGGGTGAAATGCTTGTCAATGCTTGAAATTGTTGGCATGTAAAACAAGTCTGCTCAAAATTTGTGCTTTGTCCCTCAGGATTAACGGCACCTAGCATTAGTTTGTACACGTCATCGACTCCTACGGGTTATGCCTAAGAGGACAAGTGCATGCTCCACCTAAACAAGGCAGTATGAAGTGTGTATTAGTGTAAAGATTACAGCTCATTATGGACATTTACTATGGGCCATTCAAAAATGTGAAGTTGCATTTCCCAGCGGTAAAGAACTTCCTGCAACTGAAAATGAAGACTACATATGACTGTCGTATTTACCCAACACCTATACGGGCATAAATTTATCTCTAACATCTCTGACACACGGGCGGCACGGCGGCGCAGTGGTTAGCAGGTGTGTGGCAGTTATGACATCGAACCTTCTGTGTGGAGTTTGCATGTTTGCGTGGGTTTCCTCCGGGCACTCCGGTTTCCCCCCACATGCATATCAGGTTAATTGGCTGGTCCAAATTGTTCTTAGGTATGAATGAGCAAGTGAGTTGTCTGTCTCTGTGTACCCTGCGACTGGCTGGCAACCAGTTCAGGGTGTCCCCTGCTCGAGAATGGCTGCTCGAGAATGGCTGGGATGGGCTCCAGAACCCCCACGACCCTACTGAGGATAAGCAGTGCAGATGATGGATGAATGTTTACACACGTATGTTTCAGCTATATTCACGATTTACTCAAGATATTATGATCATATGTCTTGATATATGCAGACATATTTGTGGATCTAAAAAATACACAATTTACACCGGATTTCATCTTTGAATGATACTGGAGAAAATGGAAAATTGTCTTTGAAAGTCTTTAAAAGGTGCTTGAATTTGTCCATGAAAATGGTGTACGAAACGTGCACGCCCCCTTCATCCATGCTGAAACAATGCCCTTTTCCCCTCCTGCTGATAACTAACAATAAAGTAGCTCTCATCTTCAAAAATTATACTAGTCCTGGGGCGCCTTGGGATCAAGAGGTCGCAGGTTCAATTCCTCCGAATCATATGTCGAAGTGTCCTTGGGCAAGACACTGAATCCCTAATTCCCCTGATGAGCAGGTAGTTGCCTTGCATGACTGACACTGCTATCGGTTAGTTAGTGTGTAAAAGGGAAAGTGTGAACCACATTGTAAAGATCTTTGGAAAAGCTATATAAATGCAGTAAATTCACATGTAGTTCTAAATTATATTTATTAAAAAAAAAAAATAAGTTGATAACGAATTTTTTTGTTTTCTAATTTTACTTGGCAATCAAATGGGGCGGCAGTTGCTCAGGAGGTAGAGCGCTCGTCTTGGGATCAAGAGATCGCAGTTCGAGTCTCGGCTCCTCCGTGTTACATGTCGAAGTGTCCTTGGGTAAGACACTGAACCCCTAATACCCTCAATAAGCAGGTTAGCGCCGCACATGGCTGCACGGCCGCTATTGGGAAATGTGAAGCACAATGTAAAGCGCTTTGGGAAGTCTTGACTTGAAAAGCGCTATTTAAATGCAGATCATTTCATTTATTTTCATTTTCAAATGCAGATGTAATTTTAATGTCTTTTAGACCAGTGGTTCTCAACTGGTCTGACAGCAGTACCCACCGTCCCACCCTACCTACAAACCAAATCAAGGAAAGAAAAAATACACTTTTGTTATTGATGAACATATTCTGGAGTTCAAACCAGAGGTAGTAGAATATATTCATATTAAAAAAACAAAAATAATGACCAGTAAAACGCCTAATTGCTGTGGCTTTGTTTTCAAGATAACAAAATCTGCATTCTGAAAAGGGGTCAGCTACCCACTTTTGCGTCCCGACCCATCAGTTGAGAAACACTGTTTAATACCGACTTTTTAAAAATCTTTAATTCTATCCAACCTAGCACTGAACGTTGGTTTTCTGTCCTGGATTTGTCTCTGTTTAAGACTTAAGTTGAAAAATAGACATTAAAAAAATACAAACTTGGTAAAGATGTCTCTTTAACATCTTTTAGACAAGATTATTTGACAATTTTATCGCACTGAGCAACATAAGTCTTTGGATGTTTTTGGTTTAATCTTGTCAGGTCCCTTTTAGACATAATTTAGTACAAAAGGGGAGTTAGTAAAAAAGAAAAAAACGCCGAAATGATCAGCCAATCAAACACAAAGACCAACCAAAAAATAGATAATTTCATAATCTTATGGACTAGCTCTTTTGACAAGTAATTATATCTGACCTAGCACCAAACATCTTGTAAACATTGTTTTTAAGGCTAAGATCTGATCAAGTCCGTTTTTAGACATGACTTAGTCCCAAAATATACTTTCTAACTAAAACAAAAACAAAAAGTAAATTGAGTCATACATCCATCCATTATTTGCACGGCTTATCCTCAGTAAGGTCGCTGTCATAATTACCGATGTGAATCACCTGTGCTCGCTCCTTTGGTGCCAACTGCCTCGGACTCTGATTGGCTCCCTGTCCCTATTTTAACCCACTCCTATCTGTCTGTTTTTCAGTCCACCTGCGAACCTCAGTTAAACCTAGGCAAGCCCTTTTCGACCCTGACACCCACCTGTTTTTTGCTCCTGTCTGATCCCCGGCTTCGACCCGTTTTTGATCCTGACCACGTCTACTCTCCCATCCCTGCTTTTGACCTCTTTTGTCCCCGACCACGTCCACTCTCCTTTCCTGGCTAACGACTCGCTTCCAACCCCGACCACGTTTTTGCTCTCCTGTCCTGTCTACTGACCCGTTTTTCCCGGGTTCAGAGCGATCTGCTTCCCCCGTTCAGCAATCACCGGATCGTGGGCGCAACCCTTTCTCTTTCTTCCAGTAAAATTTTTGCAGGGGTCAAATAATATCCCCAGTATGTCCCATCCCTGTCCTCCAAGGTTAGCACGTTTTCTGGTGGAAGCCCTGTGGCAATATAACAAATAAATGGTCGAAAAAAATACATAGTTTGTGTATAGCAGCACAAGCTAAATCGTTCAAAAATAGTCTCTTTTTTTTGCTGTTGTTTCCTTGGAAGTTTACACGATCTGAAGCATTTTGTGAAATAGATGTGGGCTCCCTGGGTTTGAATCATGGTTGTGACTCACACATACGAGTTGGGGGCTGGTAGTCAGGAGCAAGCAATCCCACTCCTACTGCGACATGTTTTATTTCTTCATGGCTGCCACTCGGAGCTACTTTGATATTTGAGATGTAAATAAACAAGTCTTGTGGGTCCGTCTTGGGTGAAAGCATGAGGGTGATTTAAGGAGCATCAGTGATGGATAGATGGACGGCAGGATAAGTGAGTGTGGAAAGGGAAGAGTGATGAGGTTTGACCTTGATGTGTTAATACTGTATAGTGGAAATCCCCTTCTTGCTTTAAATTTGTTATGTTGTTTAGTACATTTTTATTCTGAGAATCATTTAGAGAGGATTTTTGGAGGACTCCTTTGCTTTACACTAGTTGCCCCTCACGGTTTTGAAGTTGAAAGCTGCTTTTTTATTATTGATTACCAGTTTCATATGAGTTTTTTTTAGAATAAAGACTTATATTGTTAGTATTATGTTATTACAAGGTTGTAATCTTTAAAAGTAGGTTTCAAATAGGGTCAGTCATTTACTACAACATATTTCTTGTATAAGGTCAATGAAAATCCAAACTGTCCCATCACTGTTACCCTATTTTCAGAATCGGTCCACCGTCTACTCAGGTGTTTTTAGGGGGCTACCTGGCATTCGCGGGTACCACTTTGTTGACCCCTGCTCTACATAGTACTTGAACCTAGAGGTCTTAGTCTGGTCTCATCAATGTTCTTGACTTGGCCTCATGTTTATATATCAACAATGAGTTTTTTCCCAATTTATTGACCTTCCAGTATTGTTTTCAAAATTTTAATTATCAGTGGTTTTTCAGATTCTAGGCTTTGACTTTGAGTTAGATGCGGTTTTAGTCTTGTATGATCCTAAATATTGGATTTTGCCTTGCCCATTATGACGAGGTATTGAGGAGACAGAACCAAGTTGTGCTACTATTTCTATAGAAAATTAAAATGTATTCTAATAAGGAACATAAATGCGTAGAGTCTTTTCATTAAAAAGTGTTAGTTAATTGAATATTTTAGCATGGTGTCAAGTGACTAATTGTCAGGTCTTTTAAAAAAAAATAATTAACAGGCCAATAACGCATGTCATTCATTCATTATCTGCACCCCTTATCCTCAGTAGGGTTGCGGGGGTGCTGGAGCCCATCCCAGCAATCTTCGGGCAATGGGCAGGGGACACCCTGAACTGGTTGCCAGCCAGTCGCAGTGCACACAGAGACGGACAATTCACTCACTCATTCACACCGAGGAACAATTTGGACCTGCCAATTAACCTGACGTGCATGTTTTTGGAATGTGGGAGGAAACCGGAGTGCCCGGAGTAAACCCACTCAAGCATGGGGAAAACATGCAAACTCCACACAGAAAGGTTCGATCTCATGATCTCAGAATTGTGCCGCACACGCGCTAACCAATGTGCTGCCTTTTTGCCCAACCCATGTCATATTTGATTGTTATTGTTTCGTAAACTATTGGCACGATAATTATCATGCATCTCAACTTCGAATTTTGGTGGCAATGCGTTTGTCGCTTTTCTGTATAATCCTTCTAAATAACAACCACGCAGATCTAAAAACCATAATTAACCTGGTGACATTGATATCAGCCATCCTGCGAGCAAGCAAATCCTCCTTGCTTAGTTTATCTATTTCACCTCTGAAAACGTGTTAACACCAATCACGTAATCCTAAACAGGCCAAAATAGATTCCTCGAATCAATCGTCGCTCCCGTTTGTACAGCTTTAATTTCGACTGAGCGATGATTCGGAGCATAAGTTCAATACCACACTCTTATTTTGTACTTAAGAAAGAGCTCTGGAGCATCCATCATGTTTACCACAAATTGAAAATAAGATCTTAATCTTGTGACCGGGATCTTCATGTAAGATATTCTATTCTGATTTTTGTTCTGGAAGGCTGCGTCATAGCGTTGGGTGACTTTGGTTGGCTTGACAAGGGACTGCAGACGGAAGAAGCTCGTTAGGAGCTTTAGAGAAACGGAAACTGGATCTGCATTCAGCTGACTTGGTTGGCCGGTTAAGTCCGCGGGTGTCAAGAACGGTCTTGGTTTGAAAGACTTTCTTGGGGACGACAAAAGAGGAAGTGAAGTCAGCGCGAGGAATGATCTCGGTTGACACGCAGCTGTGCCCTAATTCTTGGAAGCGATTGTCGTCTCTGTTGGGGTGTAATGGGGATGATTGGAACGGGAGATCACTGGATGTCAACGGTCTTCCTGGAAATACAGTTTGGCATTCTTTATATGTATTTTTTAATCAGAGAAACTAGAAATAATGTAACATATATATAATATAATATATACCAACAGCGTAACTTTTTTATATAAGCACCTCTAAACACAAGAATTTCCTTACACGAGTTTTATTGGCTCTCCATGCCAAGGAAAATCCAGGTCACGTGTGCAGTAACTGCTTACATATCAACAGTCTCCCTATAATGGTTGCAATTCACTTATTCAGAATAAAAAACAAAGAAAAAACACAGTGCCTATTTACTCCTAGCAAGATAGTGTGAACTGGGGGGTTTTCTTTTTCATAATTAGCATAACATTATGCAGCTTCAGTTCATGTCTCCGAAAAGTAGTGTTTAAGACTTAAGCTTAACTTGATCAATTAGCCAATTCTTACTTTGTCCGTCAACAATTATTACAATCACCAGCATAACAAAATATTGAGCCCAAATGATCACAATAGTGCTGCAAACATCCTGAGCTGGACAAGCTCTCCAGTGCCTCATGCAATTTGTTGTGAGGTAGAGAGGATACCCGACCAAAGTTTGCTACTACGTATTTAGAAAAATCACATTCTATTCTAATGAGGAATATAAATGCTTAGTCTTTTTAACAAGTAGTTTTGGCTGCTGTTTGGCTCCAAATTACCAATTTTTAGGTTTACTTTTCTTTTCGTCCTATTATTGTGTGATATTTTGGCCTTATCGGCATGCTAATATTTGCACATCATTAGTACAAACATATTTCCAAATGGTTTTAAATTTATTCTATCAAGTCACTTTGAATTTTTGGTCATAATCCCCTAACGCTGCATGGCATAATATGCGTTTTTTCCCCCCATGTTGTTTTGTTTATACCTCTGTGCTGTTTGGTTACCTAATAGTCTAGTTTATCTCCTCTGCGTCATGCCACCTCCGAAAGTTCTTGCATGCTGCCTCTGCTGGTGGAGATGCATGTGGGAGGGAGGAGCACACAGCCTTTACCAAACATGAATGGTGCCATCGTCTGTTTCAGAGGCTGCTCGGAAAACCACATTGCCAGTTAGGTTGAGATGTACTGAAAAAATAATACTACTTTCTCATGGGATTAGATAATTTCATCCAAATGGTACTAGTCATGCTCTAATGAATGCATTTATTGAGCAGAAGTGAAACAATTAATCAATTTATTGGCAACTTCTCAATCATCAAAATCATCACCAAAAATTTCTATACCTCTTTTACAGTGTAATTAAGATTTTAATGCAATTAATTTAAATCCATTATTATCCGGGCTAAAAAGGTCATGATAGAAATACTTTTGAGTTTAATGGAAATCAAACATTTACCAATGTTGAAGCCAAATGTCATAGGCCCCAATTTGGCCAGTTTCATGTTCTTTCCACAAAACCTTACAGTAAAAAAAATTATTTCATCATATATTTGTTATTTTATATAGAAATATTGACCATTTTGATGGAGGAATTAAAGGTGTTTTTTCTGTACATAGATGGTTTGGTCTGACATCGGCAAATTGCTTTGACTGGGTTTTTGTGGCTGTTAGAAACAACCTGGAAAATCGCAATAACCCATCACTGCTGAGCTTTTTTCATAAGCGCTCCACGGGCTACTCAGGTGTTCTTGGCGGCTACCTGGTACCCCCAAAGACCACTCTGGTGAACCCCGATTAAGCCTATTGTAGCTCCCGTAACAGATGTGTAATTCAACCCCGATTATATGCGTAGATTCTCAGGGATCAATCTTGAATCCCTTTGCAATTCAATTTGCACTCTTATTTCACACCACTCTAAGCCTACCTGCAAGTTTCAACATTTCTCTCCAAATAAATTGGAAAATTCATACACATTTTTCATTGTTCTTACACTTATGTTTGAGCTTACATCTACCTTGTTTTATCCCTTGGCTTTAACATATTTCCGACCCGATTTCAGTGCTGGCAATGTTTCATGCCCCAATCACGTCCGTCATTGATCACTGCAGGAGTTTTTTCACAGAAATCCAATAAGTTCAAGGCTTTGGCCCTGAATGAGTCCAAGAGACTCATGCCAGGTCCTTTGCTTACATCTCCTGACTTCTAATTCGTGTCCGTAGTTCAGATGAGGACAAGGAGAGATTTTTTTTTTTCAACTGCTCAAGCCCATGTGTAACTCTTTTTCCACGTTACTTATGTTTTATATTGGCTCTTCTTGTCTGTATCATTTAGTCTTTGGATTATTTGGAAGCTGTCCCAAAAGTATTGTTCTCGGTCGACTGAGTACATTTTTGTTTAGCCGTACCCGATAGTTATTGTACCCGTAAGCACCTTCAACCTTATTTCACCCAAGGTGCAACATAATCGTGTTAATGTGCTCTTTAGAGCCGACAGCTGTCAAAATTTTACAATGGTTTCTGTCCAAATAGCTTACGGTAAGGGTTGACGTTGCAGTGGACCTGCACCCCCGGCATGTTTAACGTGCGCTTGTGACATTTAGTTTGGTCAGCTAATCGAGCTCACATTTTGATTTGAGTCTTTTTGGCGTTTAAATGTGCTGACAACACCTTAAAATTATTTCCTATTGAAAGTGACAGAGGTCACAAATCAGACCAGGTTTAGTTGCATTTCATCGGGTTTTTACCTGGATCCTGACAGTAATCACAAAGTATCTAAATACAGTAGACCCCGAGGAAAGAAAGTAATTCCTTTCTGAGGTAGGGATCGTACAGTGAAATTAATGTTAAAACCTATGTGAATTTGCAAATGCGCTCTGAAGTCCCGCCCACCCACTGCCTCAGATAGAAACATTAAAATAATACATTTTATATAGTTAGTACTACTTCCAATATACATGTAAATAAAATTTGATTTACCTTTAGTGTGATGTGAGTTTAGCAGGTACAGTGGTTTAGCGGCTGGATGCAGAAGGGGGAGGATATGGCAGATTGAAATAAAAGCGGAATTAAAAACTTCAATTTCCGAGGTTTGTCATGCTCCAATCGTATCCTTAGGGTCTACTTTTATAACGACGGATTGATTTGGAACTGGCAGAGTGACTCTGTTATCCGTCCTATGATAATTTCAAATTATATCTAATTGAATGGGTTAATTGAGAATTGAAACCATATTGAGTTTCTTACTCAATTAAGACCAGCAAGTATGATGTTGACTTATGTCAAATGGTCTCTTTTTTTCAACAAAACGGTAAAAAGTAAAAACAAACTACCATTATTCCCTTAAATACAGCCCAGAACTGGGATAGTTTTATGTAAATCAGCAGTCTTAAAAGTACCATGAGCAGCACTTTCTGCCATTTTTTTAACTGAACCCCCCCCAGAAAACTGAAGATTTAAAAACGATCTATTTGTCAACATGCCGATAGACTGTCCATACCTCAGTAAAATGGTTTGAAAATAAATTGTATAAGATAATGTAAAGGGGCAGCACGGGGGCACAGTTCTGAGGTCTTGGGAACGTCCTGTGTGGGTTCGAATCCAGCTACCAGCCTACCTGTGCGGAGTTTGTATGTTCTCCCCATGTTTGCGTGGGTTTCCTCCGGGCACTCTGGTTTCCTCCCACATTCCAAAGACATGCATTTTAGGTGGATTGGCCGGTCCAAATTGTCCCTAGGTGTGAATGAGCGAGTGAGTTGTCTGTCCTTGTGTGCCCTGCGATTGGCTGGCAACCAGTTCAGAGTGTCCCCTGCCCAATGCCCGATGATTGCTGGAATGGGCTCCAGCACCCCCGCGACCCTACTAAGGATAAGCGGTGCAGCTAATGAGATGAGATGAGAAGATAATGTAAGTCAACAGCATCCCTGCTGGTCACAATTGAATAATGCACTCAAATTTGCTTCAATGTTCGATTAATCCAATGACTTCAATATGAATGGTGCTGTTTCAGCCTTGAAACGTAAGTGTTTTTTTTTTAAACTTCCAACAAGACAGAACTTCTCCTTTAAATCAATTTTGGCTGGGTGTGACATATATTTTAAGGCTTTTTAGGGTATAAGATTGGACCTCATGAGATGTCATTTTACGTAATGTGGTATACACAGGCGTCTGTTTTAGACTGAACTACATCTAAAACAAACTAGACCAGATTTAGCGCAAAATCCAACATGCGAAAGAAGTCTGCTGCTATGTGGGTTTAATCCTGGCAATTATATTTTTTCATTATTTTGGGTGGAAGTTAGTCCTCTAAGGTTTTTCTTTAGCAAAAACTGCAAAATAATGCTAAGCAATGCCAGCCTCATTTGGTAAATGGTTAAAACAAAAATATATCTATATCAGTGTCAATTGCTGCAAATGTTCCTATAAAGTTGGTGTCAAAACACAGAATTTAGAGTTACAACTCTAATGCGTTGAGAGATTAAATCCAAGATAAATTATACAATCTCAAAGCCCACCAGGATTTTCCGCTTGATTGTGTTTGCATTCTAATGTTTGTTTGTTGGCTTGCCAGCCGACGTCTAGTGGGATTATTAAAAATTCATTCCGTCTGGTGTGGAGATACTGATGTTCTGTTCGTTAGTCCCATTGATGGGGCCTGCTCGGCTCTAGTTTAGGGACTGATCCTGAGAGTAGGATTTTTTGTTCTCAGTATTATTTTGTTTTATTTTGCAAGAAAATTAGCAGTGTTTAGACCAAGGGAAAATTTGAAAATGAGTGCTATACACAACAAGGGAAAATACAAACTATGGGGACTCTGAGTGACCAAAACACACCTTTATTTTGTTTATTTATTTCTTATCTTTTTTGTGCAGTTTTTTAAGTCAAGTCAAGTCATGTCTATTTGTATAGACCTTAATCACAAGGAGTCTCAAAGGGCTGCACGGACCCCAGACTATTGCAAACTACAGACTTTTATTACACCATTCCCTGATCTAAAACCTACATGAGGGTGAGGAAAAGCTCAAAAACCTCAACATGAGTAAAATGAAGAAACCTTGAGAAGGGACCGCACATGAGGCAATTCCCCTTCCAGGATGACCAGGCTGCAACAGATGTTGCAATAACAAATAGTACACAGATATTGTCAACATGAAACATGGGTCATTCATTATCTATAGAATATAAGTGTGTTTTAAACCTAGATTTAAACAGTTCCACTGAGGTTGCAGATCGAGTCTCAGAGGGCAGAGCATTACACAGGACCGGGGCCCGAATGGAGAACACTCATGAAACTGCAGATCTCTTCTTGGCTCTTGGGATCACTAATAGACCAGCATTTTCAAAGCGAAGGCTTCGGGCTGGAACATAGGGGTTATTTGGGTACCCATAACTGCAAGGTGGCTAAACAGCATGTCTCTGTAGGTCAAATAAATGCAAATTTCTCGATTTATGAGTGTTTTCAAAAATATTATGTTTTTTTTGATAGTTCATGTTTTTTTTTTTTTTTTTTGCTAAAACTTAATTTGTTTTGTTTTTTTAGATCAATGACATTTTTTTACAACTAAAAGGTGCTAAATCATATATTCCTTCAAGAAAACGATTAGTAAGTATAAAACACATTTTTTGATTCCACGCTTGTCCCCAGTCTCACTTTGTGGCCTCCTCCTTCATAAAAATACATATTTTCATTACCTATTCTTTACTCCATTTTGGACATTGAAATAATGTCAGTGTTGTGCATAGAGCATCATTGACAATAAAGTTGAAGTTGAAGTCATTTTTTCAATGTGCATTTTCAGTATTTGGAAATGTACTGTATCAAATATTTTTTTTATTTAGACATCAAATGTGATTGAGAAAAAAACTCTTAGTTGTTAATAAATATGAAATTTTGTGCACACTATGACTCAAGAAATTGCTCACCGCTTGTTTGGACTACATTATTAATGGAAAACTGCTATGGATCTATTATTGCCATATTTCTTGTTTTAGCAAATTGTCATTCCAGTTTGTATTGTGTGTGAGTTTCTACGAAATTCCTTTGTGAATTATTCGTGAGTATGCTGTGCTTTGACTTCCCTCAACAGTTTTACAGCTGTCGTCTTCAATAGTGCCATATAAATTCCAGCTAACTTGCACCGCCCAGAGATATACGGCAGCCTTGAGGGAATTTTACATCACAACAACTCATTTCCATAAGTGAATGTTCCTATTGATTTCCGAGCACTGAAGCTAGCATTTAATTGAATTTCGGCATGGTATGCGTCTCTTCATCAGGGCCACAATAAGTCAAATTCCGTGCTGCCTGCGTTAGCTTTAATGCTAATGGACTGCGTAGGTTTGTGCACACGAGAAAGAGCCTTGTGTGCGCGTGTGTTGTCGTGTGCTTGGCAACACACCAGCTGTGTTTTGCAGAGCTCTCGCCTCGCCGTCAGCTGTCGCTCTCACTAACCTCGGCCTGACTTGGCCCAGAATGAGACAGTCACCGAAATCTAATGCAGAACAAACTGTTTTCTTAAGTACAGTATGCTAGATATGAAATGAATTATGCAATGCTAGCTATCATTAGGGTTGTAAACCAGTTATGCGTGGCATATTTTCCCTGTGTTTTTCCTGCTAAACTTAGGTACTACTTAAGCTACTCGGCTAACGTCCGACGTACGAACGGGATCGATTTACGACCGTTGTAAATCTAATACATTGGCGAGATGTATCTAGTTACCAGTTGTAGTCATATATTGGTGTGCCAATCGGCTACCAAAATTGTTGTACGTGTTGAATGGCTCCTAGGCACTGCGGTGCCCGATATTGAAATAAAAAAATGGGCGTCTGCTAGCCTTGGATGTCGGAATGTCTTCATACAACTTTCTCACCTCTGATCCGTTGTCAATAGTCCAGTCTTAGATATAATCAGCAATTATTTTGAATTTGTACGATTCTGGTTCCTCAAGATGATTTAGGGTGGCCTTGTCAACCTTAAATTGAGTCCTTCTCTTCTTAAATTTTGTCCTTTAGTCCTTTAGACAAACACTTGTTTTGTAGGTGTCATCTGCCTGCTACTTTCACACAACTAAATGTAGAAGAACAGGAGCGGAAAAGGAATAGATTACTTGTTTCTAAGAAGCAATATCTGAGATTTCGCATGCTATCCAATGATATACAATACATATGGCAAAATCTGATCAGGACGGCAACTACTTGTACTAATATTACCTGGTACTACTTACACTAGTAGTATTACTTGTCATACTTTGCTTGTTTTGCAGTTTTGGATGTCTATTGACAAGATTGTATTTATGCTTACCGTGTTTTAGGAGTGTCTTGCTACCATACGGTAGAGGTAAGACCCAACTTACAAGCGGCTTAACTTACGTACTTACGACCATGGCGAAAACATGCACATTTTTCTAGTAATTGTTTTAGTTCAATTTATGGCACTGCATCATGTAGCAGCCCAACAATGCTTACGTTGATTCTGGAAGTCAGCAGGCACAGAAATCTACTACTAAACTAAAATGATGCCATTGTAATGGGTTTATTATATTTTTTTCCTTGTTCAGTGTGATAAAGGTGCTATAGAGCTTTGTTTATTTGTGTGTATTTTATCGAGACCTAGACACTCCCATTAAGGTTATATATTTAACCTTTTTATATTAGATAGTTTTCCATGGTACAGCATTACGCCACAGGGTACTACCTTTATGGGATAGGTTTTCAGGCACCTCTCAGTTTTTTTTCTTTGGCAAATGAGCTAATTGGCTGGTTATACAGGATCATTTAGTTTCCAGTAACTCTTGGTAGCCAAGTAATATCATTTGAACTTGAATAAAATAAATCATGATTTACTGATCAAAGCGCCATCCACTTTCAAGTGTGTGGCAGTAGACGTTAGAAGAATGCATCTACCGTATAGTGTTTTTTTGCGGTTGCTCGTCAAGCTGCATGTGTCCTGTTATAAGTTGTTGACACTTCCCCGAGTGAGTTGGGGGTGCAACTACTGTCAAAGCAGTGAAAAGCATTGCCCCTTTCCAACACAGCCTTGGGAGGTTTCAGTGATCTACAGCTGTTGTCTTTAGAATTTAGTTCTATGACATTTCTTAAAAAATAAAAAGGCACACGAGCATCTATCTTGTCTGCCCCGCTGGTCCAGTGTGAAATATGTGACTCATAAGTTATTCTCCTTTGGACTGCCACACTTTTCTCGGCCTTAATCCTTAATTCACCAGCCCTGATTCGATGGCCATCTAGGGACAACTTTAGTGTGCCACTCTGATGTATGTTAATCCGCAGACAAGGCGAGACCATATATCAAGCGAGACTATGTATATCATGAGGCACACACACACATGCACACACACACACACACACACACACACACACACACACACACACACACACACACACACACACACACACACATGCAACTCCAAGCATGCCAGCCAAAGTGTTGCCTTGCTGTCATGTCGTTATGTCTTCTTTAGCCAGTCAGTGTGCTATTAAAAGGACACCCACACCCCAGGAAGTATTGCTAGGTTAAAGGTTAGACAGGAAGCGTATACCTGGCTCCAAGGGTGGTGAGGAATGAGACGGGCCTCTTCTGATTGGAAATGTGTGATAGACGATACAAGACGCGGGTATCATTGCAATCGCAGCTTGACACCAGCTACTGTAAGATCATACCTGTCAACTTGTACGGTTTTGCCGCACAAAGTACGTTTTTTATGCATTTTATGACAAGTACAACGTACAAGGAAATCTGTACGGAAAAACGCAAATTTGTCAATGATTGGTACCATCCGGTAAACACCGACTATCACGAAACGGCAAATCAATCAAGTCAAAGGAGTTCGCCGCGGAAGCCTCTATCTCGGTATCGGTTTTTTTTGTTGCAAACGAAGCGAGCCATTTGATGCTGCTCTGCGCATGCATCTGCCGCCTGGGAATTTCCCATCATGCATCATTCCGAAAAAAAAAAAAAAGTGTACGATTATTTTGTATTTTGTACGGGAAAATACGACAGTTTGTACGGGCATGGAGCGGTGGAGGTTGACAGGCATGTAAGATGTGGGCGGATGCTAGCTGGCTAGCTTTTGATTTAGTAAATATTGATCTTGGTTGATGGTTGCTGATGTTTGTAAAATCTTGTTGAAAAGGGCTTATTTTCGATTTGAAGGCCCTGTAATGTGGAAATGCGCTAGATAAATAACTAACATTTGTAATTAATCAAGTACCATGTCAATAATGATAAAGATGCACAAAACCCTCGGCATTTTAATTTTTCATGACCAAAATGGATTCAGAAAAAGTTTTCTGAAAGAATAAAGTTGAGATGATGTCACGTCAAAACTGAGCCGTTAAAAGCTGGCGTTCACTCGGGGTGAGATTGTCCTCGACGTAGCTGCTTTTTTTTGATTTTGCACATCAGTAGGTAGGAGATCCAGGAGTTCTTGCATCCCTTTTCTCCCTAAATGCTAGCCGAAATTTGGCTAATGTTTACATGCTAACACTCTGGTGCTTACATTTTTAACTCCAATTGAGCTATTTTAATCTGTAAACACGTAATTTGTTTGCAAAATTCAGTTAATTTGTCCCCAAAGTCGACCGTCCAAGCATTTCATATTTTTGTTTTGTGGTACGAAAGTTTCCTTTTGCTGCATCTCTAATTAATAAAAATGTAAGAAATCTAGAAGATGTAGGATTTTTGTTGGATGTTAACATTTATTATGTGAATGGAACAACGTAGATGTTAAATTGTGGTTTGACAAAGTATTCAAGATTTACATTTTGTACTAGTAACCTGTTGCGGGGGAACATTTTAAACTTCTTATAAATTGAACTCAATAAAAGACACGACTAAAACAACTAGATGTTTTATGTATATATTTTTAAAATACAATCATAAAAAGTCCCATCTTTTTATTATAAAAAACACAAGCAACACATGTGATCAAGTTAGGAACCTGTTGGCTAACATAACCCCCCAATATTTTCTCTTCTATATGCTTATCACTGCAAATAAATAAATAAACGTACAACCAAGCACTAAGTGTCATTACTGAAACCAGACAGTGTTTATCAACAACATCATTTCCTCGCCGTTTATGCTCAAGTACAAACAGCCGAGCTGAGCCTTTGTTTTACATTTAGCATGCAAATCAGAAATTAAACATCTCCTCCACTGTGAAATTTCCCAGCTCTGGCGGGACTCTTTTTTTTTTTTTTCCTGCTTGCGATTATCAGACACGCACATGCTCAAATGCTCCGCCTCAGCATTTGGGGTGAAATGTGGACATCGCAACACGTCATAATTGGCCCCTCGGATGAAGGCTCTGCGCAGGGGACGCAGCGGTGACCTTCAAATATCCCAGCAGGCATTTCCAGATTGCCTCTCTCTTAGCAACAAACACACGTATGTTCGTTTTTTTCACTCTCAGAATGTGAAAGGGCCACGCATTGCTACGCTGACCGAGAGCTCGCAGCAACCTGTTTAAGTTGACCTCTGTGCAAGCTAGGCTATTATTGGTAATTGTATTCAGATCGGGCCACCGGCAGCTTGTTTTCGTCTGGGTTGCAGAAATGTGCTGTGCCCGCTCTAAGAATAAATACTATTTTTCAAAGAGGCTAATAATAATATCAGCTTTATCAGGTTTAAAATAGATGCCACAATTAGAGCTCTACAATTTGCCTAGTCATGGGAATTGACTTTTAATGAAGCAGTTTTTCCTTTGCTTTGTATAAAATACGAATTGTTTAGTGTAGAAAAAAACTTCAGGTGAAAATGTACCTATTCTAAAATCTGGGTTCATTACCATCTAGTCTTACCCGATTGTAAATGCTCACTACTTTATTATGGACGCCCATTGCTCTTGGTTGGAAACTTGCCAACTGAAAAAAGCGCATTTTTTCCAGAAGAGAACTCCCGCCATTTTTTTTATTCACTTAGTTTTCAATATAACTAAAGATGGCTTAGTGTTTGGCAAACAAGATGATGCTAGTTTTCATTGTAAACATTGTGTTAATTATTTCATTTAGTTATATGTTTACTCATTTGGTACTCATTTTATGTTTACTGTTTAAAGATGAAATCTGCTCTGTTTGGCCTCTTTATGGTGTCAAGATTTGCTGGGTGCTTGACACATACACTTGTTACCACAAAAACTATTTTACCAGTATTACTTTATTCTTTTTGGCATTCTCTTGGGGATGTCACAAGATATGGAAAATGTATGATTCAGTTTGGGAATTTTTCTATTTAGGAATGCGCAATATCTTGTTCTGATCATGTCAATGTAATTTCAAACGTTGCCAATAAAATGCCGGGACAGACGCAGATTGTGGAGATGTCCCCCTTCTCCCGTATGCATATATCACACTTGCGTGTTTGTTGTCTTTGTTTTTCTGGATTGAACGAGGCCCAAGGTAAAGAGCCCAGTAGACTGCCTTTCTCAATTATTGCTCTGTATCGTCCCATGTAATTCTGTGTCAATTTAAGACAATGAGACACTAATGGTTTTTGGCATGGAAGAAGACAATGATGCTGGTTTCCAATGCAGACAACAAAATGGACTAGCACATGTAGTGCTAACACAAAGTTATCTTGCATCCTCCCATTATTGTCCAAGTATAAACATGTTTAATGTAGCTTTTGAATATAAAACTGTCAGTTTGTCTGACCACAAGCTTGGTATGACGTAAATAAAATGTATATCAGTACATTATTTTTTCATGTGAAATTTAAAGTATATTCACAACGTACCATCTGCACAGTACTTTCTTTTCTGTATTATAAATTATTATGTTATCATAAATCCTATGTAAGATATAAGTCATAAGAATGTCTAATTTATGACAATAAGTATGGCTTATGGTCCAAAACATACAGTAAAGATTTATCATAAAAGGCATACTCACCAACACTACCGTTGACCCCAGTATTTTAGTCTACGCTGCTCCATCTTGTAGGGAGACTAAGTATTTTTGTGTGTAAATCCTTCCAACGATTATTTTTTCTGTAACTATTCTGGAGACGAATAGTGTATTGCGTGTAGTAACGGAGTGCGCCACAACATCTACCAATATTTTTAACTATAAAAGGTTTGCATGTATACAAATATAGTTGTAAGACAGACAAATTAATTTTTTCCTGAAAAGCCTTAAATTCATCCCTGTGTTAAACTAATTTACTTCCTCTGATGTCTATATTGACCAATGGCAGTTAAACGAGTCGAGGGAATTTCAATGACAGAAAATGAGTTGAATGAGGAAACAACACTCTTCTATTCAATTCGGCAAAAAACAGCAACTGGTGTCTCCTTAGGGTTTATTACAGCAATATAAAATTTTGTCACGACCGTGTTCACACGCCCGAAGCAGACGAGTCTTCGCAGTGCAACGAAACGAGCACCATCCATTCAGTCAACGACTCGCTCGGCAGATAACAAGGACAATGTGATGTCTTTACGAGTAACCGGCTCAATGAACACAGCTCACAGAAACTTAGTTGGCCGTCTCCGCGTCAGTCTGACATTTTCCAGTGTGCCAGCACAGCACGAGTAACCCCCGCCGCCAATTACGGCCTCGTTTGAAGCCCGCCAGAACCGGATGCTCCTGTCACGCATAGGTCGAAGCTGTGTTTTTTTTTTTCCTTCTCTCCCAGCCAAAGTTGTGAAAATCCTTGAAGGTTCAGAAGTGAGCAAAGAGGGCCAATTTGAGAATGACACGAGCCGTGAAAGACAAGGCAACCATGCGTTGGCGCCGGGGCCCAATCGGCAGCATGTGTACGAGACGTGTACGAGACGTTGAGCATGGATTCATCATCGGTGGAGACGTGCGACTGACACGCGTGTCATCTTACATTCATGTGTTCAGGGAAGACCTTTTCCCAGTATTATAGTGATATCACAAACGATTGTTTAATTATTATTTATATTATATGGAGGGAAATCACAAAATTATTTAGAAAACATTTTGGACTTTTTCTTATTTAATGATATATGTTTAGAATTTGTACGTACTTACTCATATATTTCATATCCTGCATTTTAGGTTGTTTATTTTGTAAAATTTGTATGAATATATACATTTATGTAGTTGTGATTGCTATAAATTATACTGTCACAACAAATACCTCATAACATTATTTCAAAACATCACAATACATTCGATCTACTTTAAGGAACAATTTCTAAATAACGGACTTAAAACCTGATATATCAAATACATAAAGTAGTTCATTGAAAATATAATTTGTATAGAGAGCAATTGTCTTCAATCTCATTTTGAGCATGTGCAGCTATAGTCTACTGGTGATAATGAATCAATGTGTGTGAAAAGATAATGGATGCATGTGTAGAACCTTTTCCTTGAGGGTGTCGCTGCTTTATGGGGCTTCATTTTGCCTTCACTACTCTCGGTAATAGTCAACATGGGATGATGGATCACAAACTGCATTTCGTTATAGGTGGGCCAGAACACGCCTTTTGACTAAAGTGCCTTTGGCAAGTCCCACTCTCAGAAAAATGGGATTTGGGATAACGGATCATGGCCGCTCAAGTGTAACTCATTGTAGGCAGAAAGACAATAACAGCAAAAAAAAAAATGCCGCAATGCCAGACCAAAATGCTCTGCCGATCCCTGCTTGCAGCACTATGTGATTAGGGATAATGAACTGCGGTCGTATGAGTGCAGTTCACTTTTTTAGTGGACAAAACAGCAAAAACAAATGCCACCAGGACTGAAAATAATCCACTCTCCCGGGCCCTGCTCGCAGCAATATGCAATGGGGAATAACGGATTGCAGACTATTTCTGAACATATGATGCAATGAGGCGGCAAATTACAAAGTGTAGTGAGGGATTACTGGATATATGTATGCAAAAAAAATCACCAATGTTTCACAGCTGTAACCAAGCAATCAGATTTACTCCGTTTGTAAACGTATGTAAAACAATGAGACAGCAGTAAGCTTTTTTTGCTGTGACCAAGCTGTTTGCTTTCTCTCGCTTCTACCTGTAAAATGCAATATGCGGATGTAAAAATATCTTGAGCTTGGCTGCAGCAAGGATTAGTGGTAATATACGGTCCGCTCATGCGAGAGGTGGAATCTATTGGCCACGTTTTATACAGCAGCACTTCTGTGATTTGGCAGCGTGTACTTAACACAACGCCAGCCCTGGTGATTCTGCTCAAGCGAAGGCTGTTCAGCACCACGGAGAGCGCCGGCAGGGACGTCCAAAGTAGACGAGAGTGGCTCTTTGGCTTCAGTTTAGTATGATAAAAGTGCTTCGGACATCATCTTGTCTCTTTGTTTGAACCTTTTAGTAGATTGCTTGAACAGACACCGATCTGCTTTTAATGGAATAGTGCTTGTGTGTTTTCTGTTACTTGAAAGTACCACATGCGGCCTGCGGAAAGAAGTTATTAGAATGACGGGATGTTTGATGGAGCTCTCGTATTAATCGCCATTTAATTCTGCTGATGTGTCTTATGAGGTGGAGAGTGGAGTGTTTTTTTTTTAATACTGTAATGGGATAGCTGGACTGCAATGTATTGACAACCACACATAACTTTGTATTAATTTGATTTTATTTTAGAAATAAAAACCTAAACCCCAATAATGTGAGGCACGTTGCTTTTTGGCAAAATAGATATGAATAAACAATTAAATGGATACAGACGTTTTGGAATCTGGCTAGAGCAGGTGTGGGCTACATAAGGCTGTTAGGAGTTTTAATAATGCCCAACCAAACAAAACGTTAAAACAAGTTGAACAAATACAAATTAAAACATTTTTTGTTGCTTTGGTGCCACTTTTATTTTGGAGAGACCCAGTAAATGGATTGATCAGTTTACCCATCTTTCTAGCTTATTATTTACCAACAATCTCCAAAACTGGGTTGTTTTGTTAAATGTCTTGCACATTCCAGAAATCGGCTTTTATTTAATTTCACAATTTAAAATAATATCAAAATCAGGTTCCTTTATTTTTTTTATTTATCTTTTTATTTTTATTTTTTTTAAAGAAAGTCATTGTTTAAACACATTGTTTTAAAGAACCTAAAAATAGGTTGTACTAAACAAAATCACCCAAAATCATTGAATTGTTCTTTTTATTTATTGTAAAACTACTCAATAACTGGGTCAGTTTTTTTCACACTTGCCCCCTTTTTACCTTGTTGGATTAAGATAACCTTAAAAAAAGTGTCATTTTGTGATGAACCCTGACAAATTGTGTCATTTATTCAAGGCAACTGTAAAACTTTGGGTGGCTACTTTTTTAACCCCTAAAACAATATTGCATATTTGTAATTTGTCACCCCAAATCTTTTTTTTTGTTACAAACAAAATGATAGAAAAAATATTGGATGTCTTTTAGAGATAAATGGATGAAAACAGGTTGTACTAGTTAAACAAAACCAAAATAACTGGGTCCTTTTGATTAAAAAAACAAAAATCAAAACAGAATTTCCCTTAAAACGCCCTCCCAAAAAACAAACAAAAAAACAAAAAACACACACACTCCAAAAAAGCCAAAACAAATACAAATGAAATATTACAGACGCATTATTTTTTAACCCCCTAATCACATCATTGGTGCGTGTCAATACAAAGTGCAGGGTTGTTTGGGAGAAAACAACCCAAATCCAGGGGAATTAGGAAAAAAACATTTCACCCCTTGTGGCCTATTTTAGACCCGAGTGTTTTTATAGTGTAAAAATGCCTTAATGGGTTTAATGGAGTTTACTTCATGGTTTAATATAAAGCTCGTTAGTGCACATGCTAACCCAATGAGTGCTGTTCTCGAAAATTGCATGTAACACAATCACATTTAAATATTTTTGAGCCACTAAATTGGAATTAATTAATCAATTCATTCATGCATTTATTCATGCATTCATTCATATTCTGAACTGCTCACTCTTTGGGGAGTGTTGGAGACTACCCTGGCTGACATCAGGCAGTCGACGAGAGACACCCTGACTGGTTGCCACCCAATTACAGGGCACACATAGACACACGACCAATGATAATATTTATCCATTTCTGGGAAAAATTTAAAGTCACCAATCTGCTACGTGTGTTTTTGGAATGTTTGTGGAAACCGGAGTCCCCGGAGTAAACCCACTCAAGCACGGGAAGAACATGCAGATCCACACAGGAGACCGGTAGCTGGAATTAAACCTGGACCTTCGAACTGTGAGGCAGACGTGCTAACGTGTTACCACCGTGCCGCCCATGTCAAATTTATAATTTTGAGATCCAAAGATGTCACAAGAAAAAAATAAAAACTATATCTATTTTTTCAGGTTCCAGGACAGTAATTTGTCTCTGAACGACACAGCATACAGATTTCCAAACGGGAGCATTTTTCTTGGCAGCGGTGATCGTAGGAAATGTGACAAACAGTCAAGAGTGGGTTGGTGCATGTACGCAAACAGCCAGTCGACTGTTTTGTGTGTGGGCAAGGGCGTAGGTTTGAGGAAAAACACATAACAAAAACACAAAAAAGCCTTTCACATTCGAGACTTGCTGTCTTGTCTGCCCTCATCCTTCCTCACCATTCAGGTGTGTCGAGTGGCGCTAACAGACTTAGCGACGCCCCATTTAGCAACAAGCTACGTTTATGTTTGGATTCTCACCCCGATGACAGCCGCGTCAGGCCTTATTACCTCTGAAAGCCTGTTTGCCAAGCAGAAATTTTGCATAACGGAGCCGAACACGATTGTATTCGAGCAATCGAAAGTTCTTTTGTTGAATTACCTGTTGTCGTTACATAGCCTTGCTGCATGTCTGTTAATTCTGTCGAACGAACACTGACAATTAGTGAAGAGTTTAATAATAAGTCTGGACACGGTGAGCTCAGCATTTTTATGGTTTTACAGAAAAAGTGTTCGTAATAAGAGCTTTCTCACTAATTAATCAATTCAAACAATGGTACATTATCGACTGGCTGCTGAGGTAGCTAAAAACTTTTATTACTAAAGAATAATGTTCCTTTTGGAATCTGAGAGCTACTTTTTTGTTACTGATTGTTGGAAAGGGCTACTAGTTTGATATGCGTCTATAAAAATACAACACATCTTATTATGTTGCTACTGTGTTATTACCAGGTAGTAATTATTAGACATAGTGTCAGAACCAGAACAGGAGGAGGACCGAGATGCGTAACGTTTCTTACACAAGCTTTATTTTACGCGAATGGGGTAGTCATGCACGTTAACACAAACGCCAGCGATTCGGCGATCGCTGGGAGCAAGAAGTAAGGCAGAAGTCCGGCGTGGAACAACAGGAAGCCAGAGGCTGACGAGATCGATACCAGTTACACGAGTAGATACTGGAGGGACGGGGTCGATACCAGACAGGACGGGACAGACAGAATCGATAGCAGATACACGAGCAGATACTAGACTGGACGGGACAGACAGGATTTATACCAGATACACAAGCAGATACCGGACAGACGGGATCGATACCGGACAGGACAGGACAGACAGGATCGATATCAGATACAGGAGACTGGAGACAGATAGCAGACAGGACGAGACAGACTGGATCGATACCAGAAACTGGAGACTGGCGAAAGATATCGGACAGGGTGAGACAGATGGCATCGGTATATGGGGCGCAATGGGCAACTGTGACACATACGGTAAAAATAGGCTCAGTCAACAATTAAAAGTCCTGCCTTTAATAATGGTAGAGAGTGATCTACATACATACATCCATTATCTGCACCGCTTATCCTCAGTAGGGTCGAGGGGGTGCTGGAGCCCATCCCAGCTGTGTTCGGGCAGTGGGCAGGGGACACCCTGAACTGGTTGCCAGCCAGTCGCAGGAGACACAGGGACAGACAATTCACTCGCTCATTAACACTTAGGGACAATTTTGGACCATCCAATTAACCCTACCTGCATGTTTTTGGAATGTGGGAGGAGTCCGAGTGCCCGAAGGAAACCCACGCAAGCACGGTTAGAACATGCAAACTCCACACAGGAAGGTTCGATCTCATGACCTCAGAACTGTGCTGCACACGCGCTAACCGCTGCCCTGCCGTGCTGCCAGTGATCTACATTTATAAATTAAAATGAAAAATGTTGATCATGTAATTTAGGACAATGCTGGTGTAAATTAGTTTTAATGGAAATTAGGAATACAATTTCCCAGAACATTACAATGACCCATCACTTGAATTGTATTTTGAGTACTAATCTGTGGGCGACTCATCTGTTTTTACTGGTTACTTGGTGCCCATGAGCACCACGTTGTGGATCCCTGTTTCACGATATAATTGCAAATTCGAGACCGTATGTTTCACCAGAAAATATATAATCTCTCCAGTTTAAGCAGTTCATTCTGATTCATTAATGTGCTATTCTCACAATTTTCACCTTGACAAAGCACTTATTTTCTCTAGAAAATAAGTCGATTTATTTCTTCAGATTATTTTCCTTACTTACACTTGAAATTTGATTTGGTTGGCTGCCACAACTACAAGTAAATATCCAAACCAAGACTCTTTAACTGTCCTCTGGGCTAATGTTGACACCTGTCAGTTATTGTTACGTATTCTTGCGTGGTTTAGCATCTTAGCTGGGTAAAGGCTTGCTGGCATTTTGTTCTTTCCACGTCGAGATAATGTCTATTGACAAACGCAAATAGACCATATAAATTCCTCTTATATTACTAAACCATACAGTTCAAACCTTACATCTTGGCTAATGCTAGCTGCCAAATGATACAAAGTCATGTGAAATACCTTACATTACAAGCGGTCCCTTTAAATGCATGCAGAGTGTAACGTAAGATTGACGGAAGGACCGTGCAGGAGTTGACCTCTCAACCTCGTTGCGCATCAGAATCTAGGTCAATACGTCGATGGTTAACACCGCACCGATACCTGAGAAGTTCGTTTAGATGCTACCAGCCACTGTCACTTGAATCGGATCAGATCCTTGAGTCTCCTCTCATTTAGACCACTTTGCTTTCCGTTAAGAATTTCACTCCTATGCTTTCCCCGCCTTTTTCCATCGTAAAAGTATTTACGAATTTCAAAAATTCTGCTAATAAAACATTGGAAAATATACAAATATATGAAACATAGATGGTATAATGCCTCTTACTAAAAGTCATAATAAATAGTTTGGATATTGGCTGGGACAATCAATAGTTAAACATATCAATCCAATCCTTTCTTTACTTTTTCCTTTACTTTGAAGAACTTACATTAAAAACATGCACTTTTTAAAATAAAAATAAAAAATCGCATCACCATTGCATTACAGGTCTGGAAAAATCACAATTTGTTTTTTTCCCCAAATATTGCAGCCCTACTATGTATCACGGAATGGAATGTAGTTGGAGTCAGTATCCTATCTGCATGATTTGCAATGCCCAGCAACTAGAGCCTCGCGCCAGCAAAACTAAAGGAACAAGTGTAATTTATTGTGAGTTATTGGTTCTGTTCTACATGGCTCATTTTGTTCCCCAGTAGAAACTAAATCAATTGAATTAAAATAAAAATAAGAAAATCGATAGTTGAATAAATAAATAAATGAATAAATATGAATTTTTAGTATGCGCATATGAACCTGGTGGGGTTCGGTAGCTCCAACAGGGTCTCACCTCCACACTTTTATTTATCTATTATTATTTTTTGCATGTATTTGTGACATGGTTGCATCCCATTAAGGGAGGGAATCTTTCTCCTGTGCCCCCTAGGGGGTGGGGGTGGGCGTCTAACTGCAGAGGTGGCCAAGGTCATATGAGAAATGGACCTGTCTGCATGTTCTCGTGTGACAGACTGAAGGAAAAAACCTTTTCGAGGTGAAACTTTACCTTCACATGCCGTGCTGGCTTTCAGTTCTCCAAACTGGCCATGCCTTCTTTTAAAGAGGCAGTGTGTATTATTTCATCATGAGATGTACTGTGTCGTGTACCAGGAAGAAATCAAGCTGCAGATACTAAAAGTGACCAAACTGCACCATTTTTTTCTTCTAATTTCTCTGCTTAGCCGAGGTTTTTGGGTTTTCGGGTAACCGTAACTGCAAAAAAATTATGTCAGCGGTGGGGCTTAGGTTATTTAAAGTAAATAATAATTTATTCTCCCATTTAAAAAAAAAAAAATCACATTTATATGATGGTTCATGTATTTTTTACCCATTATTTAAATCAATATTGTTTGGAATGAATTTCACCCTATGTTCCGGTCCGGAGCCTTTGCTCTGAAAATGCTGGTCTACTAGTGATCCCAATAGCCAAGAAGAGATCCACAAGTTTGAGAGCTTTCTCCATTCGAGCCCCGGTGCTGTGGAATGATCTGCCTTCTGAGATTCGTTCTGAAACCTCAGTGGAACTGTTAAAATCTAAGCTTGAAACACAAATATATTCTATAGCTTATGAATGATTTACTGGACTGTCTCAGAAAATTAGAATATTGTGATAAAGTTCTTTATTTTCTGTAATGCAATTAAAAAAACAAAAATGTCATACATTCTGGTTTCATTACACATCAACTGAACTATTTCAAGCCTTTTATTATTTTAATATTGCTGAATTTGGCTTACAGCTTAAGAAAACTCAAAAATCCTATCTCAAAATATTAGAATATCATGAAAAAGTATACAAGTAGGCTATTCAACTAATCACCTGAATCATCTAATTAACTCGAAACACCTTGCGAGGGTTTCCTGAGCCTTAAAAACACTCAGCTTGGTTCAGTAAACTAAATCACTGCTGATCTGACTGCTGTCCAGAGGACCATCATTGATACCCTCCATCAGGAGGGTAAGACACAAAAAGAAATTTCTCAAAGAGCAGGCTGTTCACAGAGTGCAGTTTCAAAGCATATCCACAAAAAGTCTGTTGGAAGGGAAAAATGTGGCCGGAAACGCTGCACAACCAAGAGAGATGACCGCAGCCTTAACAAAATTGTGAAGAAGAGCCGCTTCCAGAATTTGAGGGAGCTTCAAAGACAGTGGGCTGAAGCTGGAGTCCAGGTATCAAAAGCCACAGTTCACAGACGTGTCCGGGAAATGGGCTACAATAGCCGTATTCCCATGGTCAAGCCACTTCTGAACTCAAGACAACGGAAGAAGCGTCTGACTTGGGCTATGGAGAAGAAGCACTGGACAGTTGCAGAGTGGTCCAAAGTCCTCTTTTCAGACGAAAGCAAGTTTTGCATTTCATTTGGAAGTCAAGGCGCCAGAGTCTGGAGAAAGGCTGGAGAAGAGCAAAATCCAAGTTGCTTGAAATCCAGTGTGAAGTTCCCACAGTCAGCAATGGTTTGGGGAGCCATGTCAGCTGCTGGTGTTGGTCCACTGTGTTTCATCAAGTCCAGAGTAAATGCAACTGTGTAACAAGAGATTTTAGAGCACTACATGCTTCCATCTGCTGAAAAGCTCTATGGAGATGAGTATTTCATTTTCCAGCATGATCTGGCACCTGCCCACAGTGCCAAAACCACCAGTAACTGGTGCACTGACCATGGCATCACTGTCCTTGATTGGCCTGCTAATTCCCCTGACCTGAACCCCATCGAGAATTTGTGGGGTATAGTTAAGAAGAAGATGAAAGACACCAGACCTACAAATGCAAATGAGCTGAAGGCCGCTATCGAAGCATCCTGGGCATCAATAACACCTCAGCAATGCCACAGGCTGATTGCTTCCATGCCACGCCGGATTGATGCAGTAATC
Organism: Urocampus carinirostris; assembly: GCF_059441175.1. Lineage (NCBI taxonomy): Eukaryota > Metazoa > Chordata > Actinopteri > Syngnathiformes > Syngnathidae > Urocampus > Urocampus carinirostris. The sequence continues at coordinate 28,754,830 of NC_142361.1, forward strand.
CGTGCAAAAGGATTCCCAACCAAGTACTGAGTGCATCAATGGACATTTTCAAATGTTTGATTTAGTTTTGCTGTTATAAAATTATTTTTTTTACTTGGTTTGAGGAAGTATTCTAATATTTTGAGATAGGATTTTTGAGTTTTTTTCAGCTGTAAGCCAAAATCAGCAATATTCAAAAAATAAAAGGCTTGAAATAGTTCAGTTGATGTGTAATGAATCCAGAATGTATGACATTTTTGTTTTTTTAATTGCATTACAGAAAATAAAGAACTTTATCACAATATTCTAATTTTCTGAGACAGTCCAGTATATTTCATGTTGACAATATCTGTGTGTTTTTTGTTATTGCAACATCCTTTGCAGCCTGGTTATCCTGGAAGGGGGATTACCTCTTTGGATTGCAGTCCCTTCTCATGGTTACATTATTTTCCTCATGTGGAGGTTTTTGAGTTTTTCCTTGCCCTCATGTAGGTCTTAAATCAGGCAATGGTGTGATAATAGTCTGTAGTTTGCAATAATCTGAGGTCTGTACAGGCTTTTGAGACTCCTTGTGATTAAGGGTGTCACAAATAAACATGACTTGACTTGATTAAATGGATTACTTTTTTTTACCAGTTGATGGCGCTGAATCACACATGCTCTCCATCTAGTCAAAGACAGTCTGGGTCTATCATTGCCTTTTAACCAGGGTGGTGTATTCAACCAATAGCAAACAAAACCGGAAGCGTATGAGCATTGGTTTAATCATTAAGTAACATCCCTTGATCTTTGAGTTTGTCTTGCGAAATTTTCTTACAAATTGGCAAAAATAATCACGTTATAATCACAAACTATGTTTTTTGAAAAAAAATAAAAAATAAATATATATATATATCGTTGTAGTTGAGACGGATGATGATTCTGTGAAATTCGAAGATTGGTCATGATTGTATCCCTTATTTGTTCAATATGTTTGTTGAAGGATTAAAAATTGCTCCTCTGGATTGAATATACATAATTTAACACAAGTCATCGTCGGATAAAAAAGCTTCTACCGTAGATTTTAGCTGCATATAATATCATGCTTGGTCTGTTCTTTGGCGAGCATTAAATGCAAGGTGAAGGGAATGGGGTGGCTACAGGTGGAATCCCCCATGAATAATGGAGGAAGTAGCTTGTTCATTTGTGTCGTGGACACAGATACTGTGGCTGAATTATTGATATCAGGCAGCATTCTTTGCCCTTAAAGTCATGAATCAATGATGGAAAATCCCTCAAGCAGTAAAAAGAAATGTTCATGTTTTCTCTGCTAAACACATCAGGTCCTCCATTGTTTTTCATTGTTTGGATTTGGCCCATTTTTGCATGAATGTAAAAAAAATGCTTGGATCAGTTAAAATGTTCCTGGGGCGACTTAACAATAATTGTACATACTTGTCTTTTTTACCTCCTTCTGATTTAATCTAATTTAAGTCGACTTTCTTAGGGCGTGGATCTCCTTATAATCTCAGAATACATGAACTTGTTTTTTTTCTGTACACACTTTGGGCATAGTTGTCTATGCCAACCTTGTTAGAATAGAAATAAAAGTCATTAGTGGCAACCTAGCTAACAATGATCCTACATTTATACCATTCAATCGCAGCTTTGGAGTTTATAGCAGTTAATGGCAGCCTGACTAGAATGGATCTTTGACATTGAAAGTAGTCATTGGTATCCTAGCTAGAAAGCATCCTCGACATTTATTGCTGGTAATGGCAGCTTAGATAAAATATATCTTTAATGTAGTTTGGTTTTCATGGCAGCCTAGCAACAAAAGAATATTTGACATATATGTTGATCCAAAGCAGCCTAGCTAGTGGATCCTCAACGTTTATAGCCTTTAATGGTCACCCAGCTAAAATGGATTATTTGGGTTTATAGCTGTCTGGCATCATAGCTAGGATGTATCTGCAATGTCTTTAGCTGTTTATGACAGCCTAGCTAGATAGGGTTTTTGACATTGAAAGCAATCAATGGCAGTTTGACGAGGATTAATAATTGACAGTGAAAAATACATTGAAAGTCATCAACGGCTAGAATAGATCCTCAACGTTCATAGCTCTCAATGGCAACCTAGCTAAAATGGATCTTTTGGGTTTGTAGACGTCTATGGCAGCCTTGCTATAATGGATCTTCAATGTCTGTAGTTTCTCTATGGTAGCCTAGGTAGAAAGGATCTCATACGTCTATAGCAGTCTATGGCAGCCTAGCTATAACTGATCTTCAATGTCTTTTATAGTCTATGTCAGCCAAGCAAGAACACTTTTTCTAATTCGAATTTAAACACTAATTTGTCACAGTAAAACAACTCTGGGTGCCAAAGACAATATGATAACATACATAATTGCTGTTGGCTAACAAAACAATAAAGTATATACTATGCAAAGACATGTAAAAACACACACTATAATGTGATAACCATACATACTCTGTGTTTTAATAATTCATATTCACTTTAATTGCTTATTATAAAAGCTACTTTACTGCAGAAATCTAAAACGGGCTGCTCGTGTATTTTTTTTATGTAGACACATACTAACAAGATAGTTTGGGTTTTATGGTTGTACGGTAAATCTAGGATTTTTTTCCCCCCAACAATCTGCAGATCGGCACCACGCCAGGAGGTGGCGACTCTTTGTTTTTTGTGCCCTGCGACACTCTTGAGTTTTTGCGTTTGCTATGTACCTGAGTTGAATTGAATTGTCTTTGTCATTAATAACAAAATGGTGAAACATTGTATGCGATGAGATTAGACATGTCAATCCGGGGTAAAAAATGTAATAAAGACTTTAAGAAGAAAAAAATAAATAAAATGACAGGCTAAATAGCCAAAATATAGTGCTTAGAAACAGGCCTTAGTTATAATAAAAGTGAAATGAAAAATTGTTTTTTGTAGTAGACAGTTGGATTTTGTTAGATATTTTATATGTGTCCTGGATATGTTGTCACTATTGCATTCCTTTTCCATTTATATTAGTTTTATTATTGAATCATCACATATTTTTTTTGATAATCACATTATTAATTTAGTTGTTAAAAGTGCATTTAATGTTTATCCAAATATTTGTTTTTACTTGCTGTATTCATTTGATGTTTCAATGTGTCCATTTTTTTCATTACGTTCCCAGCAATGTGTCTAAGTGGTGTCCTGATAAGTCTGCCTAAATGCTATTACACACCTTCAAAATCCAGCTTGGTCCAGTCTTAACAAAAGTCTGTTTGTGAAGATATGACTTCCTCACTTTGCTTGGAAAATCACATCCCAGTAAAGTTTCATTTTTCAGATAAGTTTAACTTTACTCAATCCACGCCCCTTTTTTTAAAAAGAGCGGTCAGCCAATTTTCGATGCTTGCTTGTTTTAGGGATGACCTTGTCCTGATCACATGCCTAGAATATTTTTTTCTTATTTTTTTCTTTGTGATAAAAGTCCTCAACTGAACTACTCTCTTCAGCACTTCATTCAAATACCCTGTCCAAATCGCAGAAATTGAACACGCAGCGGGATACAGATGGTCTATGCCAACAATTTCCATGTTGTGCCGAGTATTATTACTATTTAGTCCCTAAGACTGTCAGGACCAGAACAGAAACAGGACCCAATTGCGTTACGTTTCTCATAAGTTTTATTGGATGAAAGAGAAAGGGCTGCGCCCACGATCTGGTGTTCACTGGACGCGGGAAGCAAGTCGCTCTCGTACTCTGACTGTGCTCCGAACGCTGAAGTGGATCTTCCATAGCGAGCGATGGCGGTGTCAGGGTTGGAAAAAACGAATCGGTAGCCGGGACTGGGAGAACAATGCGTGGTCGGGGTCGTAACAAGTCATAAGCCAGAACGGGAGAGTAGACGTAGTCGAGGGACAAAAAGAGATTGTAAGCCGGTAGGGGAGAACAGACGTGGTGTGGTCAGGAGCAAAATGGGTCATAGCCGGAAACAGACGGGAGCAAAAACTGGACAGGTGGGAGTCCGGGTCGAAAAAGGCTTGCCTAGTATTTACTGAGGTTCGCAGACGGACTGACAACAGGTGATTGACAGGCCTGGGTTCAAATAGTGACATTGAGCCAATCAGAACTGGGGCGGGTGGTGCCAAATGAGTGGGCACAGCTGAGTCACATCAGTAATCATGACAAAGACAGTAATTTATATACAATAGTACACAGTAGTACGCAGTAATACACAGTAATACAGAGTGATACACAATACCGGTGCTTGAGCTATATTATTTTCTGTACACATCAGCCAATCATAAATAAATCCTCCATAAATAAATCATCCAAAATTATATTAAAGCTGATTTATTTTCCTGAATAAGAGTTAAGACAAAATTAAGACGTTTCGCTTGTAAACGATTGTGATCACGTCAACAAAACTGCCGGAGCTGAAATCTAATGAATGTTTAATACGACACATTTTGACAGCATGATAGATTGTTATTTGAATACGTCTGCCAAATTGGCCCTTTTGATGATATTTCCATGCCGTGTGCGTAATTGCTGTATATTGTAGCACACTACTATGCAATATAAAGGATTTCCCGGGCACGTATGGCGGAGCCCCTGCGGATACTTGCTAGACAATGAGAGGCCGGGGTGTATGGTTTCTTCCCTTTTGCGTAATGTTTTTTCAGGCATACTGGAGCCTCCTCGATGTGTCATTGTTGGCAGAGATGAAAATAGAAAAGAGAAAAGGGGTTGGGGGGTTATTTACAGGCAGCTTGGTTGCAACTGCGACCACACGTGATTCGAATTAAGGCGCTGTCACTCGAGTCCATTATGGCTGCTTGGATATTTTCCATGAGCAAGTCATCCCCCAGTCCGGTTAGGCTATTTTTTTCTTAAATTTATTGCCCCACAGCTGCGGTAAGTTGTTAAAAGACGCTTCCAAAATGGACAACCTGGACATCTCAAATGGTAATTGTCATATATCTATATAATGTTAATGTATTTAATGTAGATCACATGGTATACAACATGAATCCATTCCGAGGTAGGGATTCCAAAGTGATATCGCTGTATGATGGGGGAGAAATAATGCTAATGGGTTCTGAACACTTTGTGCCCCAGGTAAAAGACATTTATATTGTCAATACATATTAAACACAATATCATGTAACGAGTACTACTTGTATCTAATTTACATGTTAAATAACACGAATAAAGCGACGTTCTTTCATTGCACTAGTATTATAACTTGGGCCAAGATCAAAGCACCACCTTTTAAATTTTTTGCCTATTTATCCTGATAGTCTTTAATCTTATTTTTTTCCTTTAAAGTCTGTATTACCTGGTCTACCCTGGAGTGTTATGTCTAATCTCGTTGCATAAAATTATATCAATGACAATAAACAGAATTATTTTTATTCTATGTTAAATGAAAAATGAAATTTTGTGTACCTTTGATGTGAGGTAACTCGACCTGGTAGAATGGAATTAGTGGTTGGATGCAAGTGGAATTAGACCGGTTGAAACTGAGTTTAAAAACTCCACTTGTGAATCGTCATGTCCTAAGAAGGTTCCCTTGCTTTAATCGCCTCCTTCTTCTTAATATGTTACAATCGTCAATTTGTCGCAGCCATATTTCTTAGCAAGGGTTATCCGAAGCTTTGTTTTAATTAATATCATTTTTTTCATTTTCCTTTAGAATTATACAAGGATTGTCTTGCCTTTTGACGCATTTGTTATTTTAATCATCTCTTTGTTCTTAATAATTGTCCTATCGTTGATTGGTTCTATTCATGTTCCTTAGTGAGGGTTCCTGAGTTTGCCTCCTTTTTATTTAATTCTTACGTAATGCTTGGTTTCCTGCATATCATGATTTTTGGTTCTCCCTTTAGCATGTTGCAAGGATTGCCATGCCCGTAGAAGAGTTCATATTTTGAACCGCCTCCTTGTTAAAAATTCCCGAGGTGGATGCAGATTCCTGGGACTTCTATGTATTTTTGGATCATCACAAGCTTCTTTTCCATTGTTATCATCTTCTTACTTTTACATTTAGCATCACTGAAAAACTTGGGACCCATAGCTAAACAAATTAGAGTTGTTTTTTTGTGTGTGTTTTTTTAGACCTGAGATTCTTAACTAAAAAGAGAAAGGAATGGAGCACTGTAGGAGGAAGATTAGCCAATTGCATATTGACATCATCATGATGCTGTGATGTAATATTTTGTTGAATAGTAGCAGGAAGCCATCTTGGGCATGGAACTAGAACAATCGTACGCATTAACATCAGGATTTTCTAAGTTTTTGGGCTTTGGAAATAATTTGTTGTTGTATGTTGGGAAAACCATGTCACGAGACGACCCCAAAAAAAACCCCATGATTTTTCACATCATAACGTGAAAATATTGTAAACTAGGGGCGCTGTAACCCAAGGGTCTGCAACTCAAAATTGTGATAAAGCCATAACAACCCAAAAAAAACTAATAAGCCTGGAGCCACAAAACATTAAACACCTATGAAAAACTATGTTTGAATTAAAGATTTTTCATACATATGCCAGTCATCAATATGTAATACCCTTTCTGTTTAAAACCATAACACAAAAAAGTACACATACATGTATTTTACCCTCCCCCATCTTTTTGCATTTTCAAACATTTGTGAAAAATCTATAGGGTACCACTAGGGCATTCTTCAAGAGCCACAAGTGGCTGATCCCCAGTCTACTGTAATTTTTTTCCCCATATAACAGGATGCACAATCATTAGTTATTGCATAGATTGTACCTTTTTGACGTGAGATCCGTCTAGATTGAGTCTGCGGAAAAAAATGCTCTATTTTGTACCACTTCCGTTTTTTTCCACCAATGATGATAGAAAATTGGCAAAAGGTCATTTGGTGGTTTCGGTGTATACATTGAACACAATAACCTGCAGATTTCAAATGTCAAAGCTCAGAAATGGCCACCAGTGTATGCGTTTTAAAGGCCACTTTAGCAACGCAACGAGATCCAGTATAGTTCAACGGCCGAGGTTGTGTGCTTGCAGGTCAGGCCGCATGTGTGAAAAGTGTTGACTGACGGCATGTTTAAGGGCTCAGCGCAGTCACAAAAGGGAGAAGGGGGACGCATGACGCGGCGTGCAAAGCATGTGACGCCACGTAGCGCTTTGCCGGTCACTCATGCCGCTACCGGGCGCCATCAAGGCCATCCCCGGCCTCTGACATTTTCTTGAGACGTGTCTGCAACCGAATCAAAAGTGTCTCGTCAAGCAGGATCCAGCGTCTACTAAGGGTGCACTCGCGGGTATTTTCCACCCTCCTCCCGGCTAAAAATAACGTGACGGTATTTTGGAATTTTAGCACCTGCATTATTAGAACGCCCTTCCACTGCCGGCTGCAGCGGCTTTTTAATATGGAAATGAAATGATTGCGATCGCGTAACCTTGACATTTGCTACACTTTGACCAGTAAAAACCGAGTTTTCCTCGATGCGAGGACGGCAATATCGCCGAGCCCTCGCTGCAGGCGTTAAGGCGTGAAAGTAGCGTGTGATTGAGAAACCTTATCAGTATTCACACACAAGCCGCAGCGATATAAAAGTGCTGACAGTTGCTTCTAGTTAACGAATGGAGGAATGGAGATCATTGTTCTGGATTTGGAGGACATCTTTTTCACACTTGAATTGTTTAAATAGACAATTTTTTTGAAAAATCAAAACAAGAGACTACAGTAATCCCTCACTATAACACAGTTTGAATGTCACGGTTTCGCAAGATTCAAGATTTAATACCGCTTTACCATCATTTACATAAAATGCCAATTTATGTATAATAAAGTCAAGTAATGTTTATTTGTATAGCCCTTCATCAAAAGGAGTCTCAAAGGCCTGCAAACCACAGATTATTGCGAACTACAGAGTATTGTTATACCATCCCCTGATCTAAAACCTACATGAAGGCAAGGAAAAACTTTCATTTTCCAAACGAAGGCTCCGTACCTGAACGAAGGGGGGGAATTAAAGATGAAAGATATGAGGGAGCAAGTCCATGCATGATTTTGTATCCTACCAACAGAACCTGAAAGTCACATCTTAAGCTAACAGGGAGCCAATGCAGGTTAGCTAAAATCGGTGTAATGTGATCAAACTTCCTTGTCTTAGATGAAAGCCTCTCAGCATTTTGTACCGGCTCTTGATTTTGGACTTCGGGAGTAGTAATTACAGTAAACAAGACTGGAGGTAACAAACACATGAATTACAATCCCCGCATCGGACTGGGACAGCATAGGACGAAGTTTAGTAATGTTGCGAAGATGGAAAAAAGCTGTTCCAGTAATATTCTTAACATGTGTTTGGAAGGTCAGATTCGGGTAAAATATGACCTTTATTTTTAATTGAGTCACTCTAGGTGATATTACATTTGCTAATATTCAGAGCAGTTTTTGAGAACAAGTCACGGCATTTAGATGGACCATGTCATCTGCGTAGCAATGAAATATAAAGTGTAATATATATATAATTTATTTTATTCATTATTTTTTGGTCTGCATTTATATAGCGTTTTTCATGTCACTGAAGACCTCCAGAAGCGTTTTACTATGTGCTTTACCCTTTACCATTCACACTCACAGGCCGATAGCAACGTCAGCCATGGCGAGTACCTGCTTATCGGGGGCATTAGGCATTCAGTGTCTTGCCTAAGGACACTTCGACATATAACACAAGAGGAACAAATTCACTGCGAAAACCAAGGGAATGATTTAAACCAGAATTATTTTTGCTAAAATACATTTGATAAATTTAATTCTATAATCATTGTAAAAAACAAATGTTTCTACTTCACAGATTTTGCCTATCACTGGTTCTTTTTGGAACATACCCCGACAAAAATAAGGGCCATATTTGGCCCGTCAGGCTTTTTAATCAGCCCCCCCAAATAAAAAAAAAAAAAAAGGCACCGTGACATTAGCATTGGTTGCGAAATAACTCAACATAAACTACTAAACCAAATTTAGCCACCAAAACGATGATATTTGCTTTGCGGCTGCTTACCACTACATTGGCAGCAATATAAGCTAAATCCAGGCCAGGGACCTCGAGAACTAATTAGAAAAGGCCCCAGGTGACTTTGCCAACTTTCAATATTTAGAGATTTTTGAGATACTGTTCACATAATATAATTTTACCCAGCTAAAATTGCAATTAATTTTGTGAAGTGAGAGAATGTTCGTATTAGTCTGCAGTCATAATTAACCTAAAAAACGTTTACCGTCAATCATAACGTTCGGGTTCGGCCAAGCCAGGTTTTCCTCTTGCTGATTTAAAAAAAAAAAATATCCACCTGTCATTGTTCTTGGTTTCTTTTTTCTTCGTCTTAAAGACATGCTGCTGTTGCGGTTTATGGTCCAATGTCGCAGGGTGGGGATCCACATGATGTATTCTGTCCTCCCGCCCGGTCGCGCAGTGCAACTTGCTTGGCGGCATGCTCGGTGGCTGCACTGTCGGACCCAGTGAAGCAGACTGATCTTAGGCCCAATCTTACCTTTATGTTTGGGTTACAACATCTTTTTTTAAAATTAGTTCTTCAAAAAAGGGGGGGGGGGTGTCATTTAGCTACTGTACTTTATAGGGTTAGAGCGTTCATTATTTAAGGAAATACCGCTTCAAAAAATCAAAGGTCTTTGGCCAAAAAACATTTTGGATCCCATGGACACTTACCGCGCCTCGGTCTTTCTGCAGAAGACCGCCTCCCTGTTGCTCAGCTTTAGCCCCTACTTTGCCAAGCAGCTATCGCTCTCATACACACGCAAGCCCCCCATCCCCACCATCATGCAAAGCCTCCTCTCCCACACGCTCTGTCTCACACACCTACCGTCTGCTCGCCAGGTCTCTGTTGCTAGGCGACAAGCAGCGAGCGATGGACTGCTCTTATCAGAACCACGTTTGTCCGTCATCAGCTCAGACCCGCATGCTCACGCTTTATTTTTTAATTTAACATTTTATTTTGAAGGACTTGTCACAAGTTTCCTTGTAAAGGAACTAGTTTTTCTTAATTTTTTTGGAAAAGTAGAGAAACAATTCCTCTGTTTTATTTTCAGTTAAAATTTATACACCGAAACCACCGATAGTTTAAGCCGCTATTTTGACTATTGACTATTTTTGTCCCACTTTTGACCTTCTCAGCATTCAAGCAGTGTACATTATAAATTTGTCCAGGGATATGACCAAGGTAGATAGATAGATGGATAGATAGTTAACATCTAACTGAGCTTAACAGTATCGAAGTCAATCCGCTGCTCAGTGTTTCAAACAAGTTTCCTGCATTTTTTTCTTCCCTCCCTCTTGATCCCTCCCTCAGGCCCCGACGCCTTTTATTTTGACAAACGAGCATGATGCGAGCGCTAAAAAGCACTTAGCCAGCTATCGATCAGGGGCCGGCTATCGGCTATGTGGCAGAAGACGCGAGGAAACAGTTGTTGCCCGGATCCGCGCTGTTAAATAAAGTACGGGGATTAGCGTTGTGGAAGAGGAACTCGGGATCAGGCGCTTGCTTTACTGCAACAGGCATAACGCATCCAGATGAGTGGATTAGTAATGCTAGTTCTCTGTTTGAAGTTGCTGTGATGCCTTAAACCAAAGGGCGGTAAATCTTCACATTTCCTCCACCCCCAAAAGATACCAGAGTTCATATGTTTTACCCAAATTTTTACTCAAAGTACCGGTGTGCTTTTTATTAGTAACGGGATATTAACACTATCATTACTCACAGTACCAGGGACAAATGGTAATTCTATCGTGCCTATCACATTTTACAATGAAGAGATAGGTATAATACCTTGTACATTTACATAGAAAATAGGCAAGTAACAATCCGAATATCTAATCAACAGAGACATCACATATGGAAAGGAGATGTCAACTTTGGTTTATATGTTATTATCCGTTACCAAGAGTAATATATTTTTAGTGCCTCAGAGTGACCCTTCAAAACAAAACTCACCAAAACCTGTGTAAATCTGGTTTTTCGTGGAGTCAAAATGAATAAAAGGATATATTTTTCCAATTCTAAGAGATGTCTTGCTAACTATTTGTATCATGATCCCAGCTCCTGTCTGTTACTGACGTTGACGTGTTTGGTCTGTTCGCAGTCAGCAATAACGAAAGAGTCACAGTTGCCATGGCACCCAATTGGCGCCGCCCGTGTGGCGTCAGCTGCGGCCCGTTGTCAGATTAGCTTTCCTTCTATTTAAGCTCTGTGCTCTCACTCTTCCTTTTCAGTCCGTCAACGAACCTCTGCCCCGCAAGACGTGGGTTTTGACTCGGTCCTGTTTCCTGTTGGTATTTCCTGTTTGGTATTGTCCTGTTTAATATCGATATCCTGTTTTAATATCAATCCTGTCCATCCCGTCCTGTATCGACACCATCTATCCGATATCTGCTCGGGCAATTTGTATCGATTTCGTTCGGCTTCTGGCTTCCTGCCATTCCACGCCAGACTGCTGCCTAATGTGCATGACGCCCCATTTGATGCGGTTGAGAAAATGGTTGGATTCCTTTTTTTGGCCACTTTCTACCACAGAGGACGTAGTCGCCTACCTCTTGAAGCTTTTGTTTTGTGAAGAATCTAAAAGGGTTTGTGGCTTTCTGGAAAATGATACAATTATATTCAGCCACTCCTACAACCGTTATACATTTTCTGTTACAATCTGATCGCTCCCCTCTTTAGAGAAGGGAAAAGTTGTGTGGCCCTCAAAGGATAAATTTGGGGACCCCTACATTAAACCTTTACATCCGCGTTGTCTGGCCGAGATGATAGTGGACATGTATTCAAAGTAGCAAGTAAAACATCAGCGCTGCTGTCTTCCACAAGGGCAGTGAGCGATGATGTGAATGGCTTTGTCCTAGCAGTTAATCTCCGGCTTGTTCATGCACACACACGAGCGCCTCCGTTGTTTGCCAGCTCCCACAATGCAATTTTGTAAAAGAAAGACTGATCGTATGCAAATGAAGACATTTTCGTCCCGGCGTCACCCTCGCTCGCTTGGCACTTGTGGATTGATGTCAGACGCACTCAATCGGCAATCAAGTCGGCTCTAAATTATTACATTTCGGACAGAATAATTTATTCTTTCTTGACAAATTAAAGAGATTCCCCACATCAAAGTGAAGCACAGTGGTGAATCGTATACAGTACACCTGTCAAAGATTTAATATAGTTACCGTATATCACCCTTTAGTACTCTTTATACTTTACTGTTTAAAGAATGCTTGATTATTTTTGTATTCTTCGTGGTATCATAAAACATGACATGTATGGCTATCATATATTATTTCATTAACTAGAACTGCTGTGGGTTTCTTTGTTTTTGGCATGTTCCTGGTGTTACATGTAAATGTGTGTGGCGGTTCAACTGCAAGCAGATGTCAACAAAAGGTTTTACCCATTTTAATAACCCATTTTGCTTGGTTATAGATGCATGCAAAATATGCTGGCCAAATAATACTGCTTTGGTAATTTCTTATTGAGAGGGGGACCATATGGCGTGTTATGCATCGATGCCCTGATCCCCCAAGCCTAACTTTTAACCACGATACTGTAAACCTAAACCCTGACGAGGGAGAGGGAGGGAGAGGGAGGGAGAGAGAGGGAGAGAGGGAGAGAGAGAGGGAGAGAGGGAGAGAGAGAGAGAGAGAATGAATGATGGTGCCCACATGAGTAAATCAAGCTTGAGTGTCAGTGTCTGTCTGTTTTGTTCTGGATTGAACAAGGCCCTGTCAAGACCAGAACGAAGACCGGACCAACTTGCGTTGCGTTTCTCAGTTTTATTGTAAGAAAGAGAAAGGGCTGCGCCCACGATCCGGTGTTCGCTGGACGCGGGAAGCAACTCACTCGGATTGTGCTCCGAACGCGGAAGTGGATCTTCCGTGGCGAGCGATGGCGGTCTCAGGGCCAGAAAAAACGGTTCGGTAGCCGGTACAGGAGAGCAAAAACGTGGTTCGGGGTCGGAAGCGAGTCATAAGCCAGAAAAGGAGAGAAGACGTAGTTGGGTACAAAAAGAGGTCGAAAGCAGGGAAGGGAGAACAGACGTGGTCAGGATCAAAAATGGGTCGAAGCCGGGGACAGACGGGAGCAAAAAATGTGGGATAGGTGGGAGTCGGGGTCGAAAAAGGCTTGCCTAGTGTTCACCGAGGTTCGCAGACGGACTAACCAAAGGGGACAGACAGGACTGGGTTCAAATACTGATCAGGAGCCGATCAGAACCCGCGGCAGTTGGCGCCAAGAGAGTGGACACAGCTGAGGCACATCATGACAGGCCCAATAAAAAGGGCGGCCTTTCTCTGAATTGGCTCCCTTTTCACCCATGTTTGTCCATGGTTTAAACAACAACACCACCTACAAAGTGCTATGGCATAATGCTAGCTCCTCCAGATTTCACAAGACATGCTGGGTATTTTCTCCCCATTGACACATTAATATCATGTTGATGTGCTTTAAACTTTGTCAGTAAAACAGGGAAAGAGTGCACAAGTCTAAGAGTGAGAGTGTAAGAGTGTGATTCTTTCCTTCCCACATGCGTAAATCGAGCTAGAGTGTCTTGTCTTTGTTGTTCTGGATTGAACAAGATCCAAGGCAATATTATCATATTAATATTCTTCAAACCTTGTCAATACAACGCCAGGAGACTAGCAAAAAGGAGAGAGCGTGAGCGTGAGATGCCGCTCCTCCTATGTGTGCAAATCAAGCTTGAGCGTCAGCTGTCTTTTTTTGTTCTGGATTGAACAAGATCCGACGCCTAATGATCATGTTAATGTGCTTAAACCATTTTCACTATTTCTGTTAGAACCCCGATTCTAAGATTTCCAAACCACAAATCCATGCTTTTAATGTGTCGAACGCATGCTTCCTTTTTCTGCTTTTGCCCTTCTTTAATACCACTCTAAGCCTGTGATTTGCGAGTGGGTAATCAGAGATGAACAGAAGACGCCTGCAAGCACGCCGCCAGCTTCCTTTCCACTCCACGTCACATGAAACGCTGCAACGCCACACGGACTAGCGTTCCTTCAAAGCCAATGACCTATCCTATAAATACGGGCAGATTGCTTAGTTACGCCGCCCGGCGTGCCGCATAAACACGCCAATTCTCCATAGGCTTCAACGGGCACACGCACTCACTGTCTGCCTCGCCTTGTCTTAATGGAGCTTGTTAGCGGAGGTCACAGCACTTCATGCACCGAGGTCCCGTTTTAAGAAACACAACTTAAGCCACGGGAGAGAGTCGGGGTTGGGAATTGAAGTATTTACCGATACCCGGTTTAAACCTACGGGCAGAGAAAAAAACAACCGAAAACGTGCGAGTTTTTCTTGAGTTATTTCCCCTTGTAGGGAGCGTGAGAGTGGAATATAAAATGATGCACCGAGCCTGCAGTCATAAAATCTTGTTCTCTTGCTGTTTGTTGGCTGCCCAGATGCTCCCAAATCAAGGGCAGGTCTTAGAATTATTTGTGTTTTTTGATGTCAGGTCGCTAGGTACAAATAATTGCAAATTTGCGAAGTATCTTTTTGTAAAACGGGCCCTTCTCCTACAAAATCTTATGGGCGAAAATAGTGAGATTCTGAAGTTTTATCACTCATTTCAGAAATCAAGGATTATTTTCAAATAGACAATTTGTCATGCATCACCTGTGCCCGCTCCTTTGGCGCCAACTGCCTCCGACTTTGATTGGCTCTCTGTCCCTATTTAAACCCTTTTCTATCCGTCCCCTTTTGTCCCCTGGCTTCGACTCGTTTTTGATCCTGACCTCGTCTACTCTCCCATCCCGCCTTTTGACCTTTTTTTGTCCCTGACCACGTCTACGCTCCTTTCCTGGCGTACGACTCGCTCCCGACGCCGACCACATTTTTGCCCTTCTGTCACGGCTACTGACCCGTTTTTCCGTTCCCGACACTGCCATCGCTTGACACGGAAGATCCACTTCCGCGTTCAGAGCGACCTTCTTCCCGCGTCCAGCAATCACCGGATCGTGGGCGCAACCCTTTTTTCTTTCTTCCAATAAAACTTGTGAGAAACGCAACGCAAGTGGGTCCTGTCTCCGTTCTGGTCTTGACATGATACCGTTGTACTCTTCCTGTTATTTTAAAAGCCTACATTAAGCCAAATGGCTTTCTGGTTTAATTTAAAAAAGTTCATGTATAAATTATAATGTGTCCTGGATATATATGCATCTGTAATAGATAATAAATCAATTGGAATTGACAAAATTCTGTATGGTTTATTACATTTATTTACAGTATTGTTGTCTGTCTTCTTTTTTTTTTTTTTTTCTTCTTTTTTTGAATTTATTCAGGTGCAAATGGAAACGTTAACGTTGGGCCTGGCCAATTAAGATGCCAGCTTTTTACAGATTTCCCTCCCCATGACACATCAAAACCAGACACAAACGTTGACATTTCAGTATACCCATTTGTTGTAAAGTTAAACTGAATATGAGAATATTTTGTAAAAACAAACAAACATTTAATGTATATTTTTAATTTAATTTAATTAATCCAATATTGGGATTTTACTGCTCATAATATACATTTTTAAAAGAGTTTTTGTCAAATATTCGAAGTGTCATCAGTGAAGAAAAAAAATGGTGCAGCCTTTTTACTAATTCATTTTTACAGAAGTACAAAACCACATTGTTTTATCCAATATTTCTGTGTCCTATTATGACAATTCTATCCACATGTAAATCTCATGTTTAGGAGTGTGCACTCACAACAAAGGTGACATTACCCAAATGCTCACCTTCAAATCACAAAGACGCAGATAAGCGCTATCATCGTCAGCATCTCCACACCGTGTCATGCTGTTTGAGAGCAATGTGAGAATATCACTGGAGAAGATCACGGTTATGAGACCTGCCTCTCGAAATTGGAGCGCTCCTAATCTGCTCTCTCTGGTGGAGCTTCTCTTAAGCTGCCGAGTGGAGCAGAGCAGAAAAGAAAGTAGTTGGAAGTGAATAGGTGGGATGAAGAAGGAGAGATTGCAGTGGAGGAGTGGGATGATAAATTGGAATGGAATCTGCTGTATGTTTAGATTAGTTAGTACATCTAACTACGCATACTGGTGATTTCATTAGGTACACTTGGATGACTAACAGAAATCTTCAACAGTTTGGACGATAATGTTGAAGTCTGAGTCTTGAATAGAGGTGTTGTAAAAGGATAGTGGGATGTTTGGACGCTTTCTAAGGGATGGGCAGGGCACTTGTATGACGCGGCAGGGGTAAACCAGTGAAAGCTGTCCCTGCTGTTGAACAAAAGAGTGTGTTGTGTCACACTGACCCGAGTGACACGGCCGCTTTCTTGAGTCCCGTTTTATCTGGAGGGACGAAAGCATGACAAAATTGGGTGCCGAGGTGCTTAACTTGTTTGGGTGTTTGGGCATTTGGGTTGGCAATGGTCCAAACATTTTTGTGTGTGTTTTTTGCTACTTTTCCCCTTTTTTAAATTGTCTTTGTTTTTGTATGTGTTTGCCTTGCTGTCGGTCACCCCTCTCAAGGGATATGACAAGGGTAGATAGATAGATAGATAGATAGATCGATATTTGCCCAAACCTCAACGCAGGAGTGTCAATACAAGTGAAAAATAGCTATTGAGAAAAATGAGTAAACTTATTTTATTTCTTGTCCTTTTACTTTGGAATTATTTTGCGGCTAATCTCACAGCGTTATTTTCATTGCACTATTGTTCTGATGGACTTATAATTCATGCAGTTAGATCAGTCTCTTGTCAATATTTGCCTATGTACGTTCTTTTTTTGTTGTCTTTTAAGTCTTATATGACATGTTTCTTCTGGAATGCTACCGCTAATCTCATTATAAACAATGTTCACTATGTTCTTTTCAATGACATTAAACACAATACTATTCTTTTTGTTTTGTTTAACCCCAATTAAACTAGGAAATGTGTTTGTGCCAAATGTCACAAACAAAGCCAAATATTTAACCTCAGGCACTCAGCGCAACCGCCAATGCTCTTTCGTCAATGACCAGCGCCGGTTTGACAATACCGAGCCAATTAGGGCAAACGCTACGGCCTCGGCTTGTGCGTTTCCACGGAAAACATCCAACGCATCCTGTCGGGCGGTAACGTCTTCGGTCTATCTGAGAAAAGCTGCGTTTGGGTGGGAAGCTCATTAGTGAGAGGTGTGAGGCTGCTTGGGATCAGCGTGGAGACAGTCGGAGAGGCCCTCGGCTTGTTTTGTTTTCGCTTCATGGCATCCACTGGGAGAAAAACCTTTTAAGGACCTTTGAAAAATCAAAGTAGCTAATTTTAGTTCCATTTAATGACCCGCAAGACCTTTTAACACACGCCACCCACTCAGTAAAGCGTGATGAAAAAAATTATAATGGGCGTTCGGAGCATGCCTAGAACTGTAAAGATGTTATCAATAGCTGTGTATCATTGCGGTTTTCAGGTAATTCCTTCCTGAAAAGTTTGACAACCACTCAACTGTGGGCATGTTGAGGATATTAATTTGTAATTAACTTAAATGAGATCATGATCTCCAAAAGCACTTTTTTCTTTACAGTTCGGGTTGCTAAAGCTTGTGATTGTGGCCTTCCTAAAACGAACTGCACTGTAAGGCTGCAATCCCATACCCCGGTATTGCTAAAACGTGGGACAGAGGCAGGGAATGTGTGTAGTGTGTGTAGTCTCGTTTTTATATTATTTCTGCTCAAATAAACTGGACCTCTGCAGCCGAGTTCCTTTATCTCCAATCGCATAATGCTGTGAACGTTAACCGGCAGAGGACAATTTGGTTGAGCCCTATGGCTTTTTTTCCCCATTGTTTCCGCCTGAAACGAACTGCACTCATGCGGCTGTGATCCATTATCCCCAATTCAATATTGCTGGAAGCAGGGACCGGCAGAAACCACTTATGCCTGGCGCATCTAAAATAAAATGCACAGTTGTGGCTAGAACCTAATATCCCAGGTCAACTATTTCTGAAAACATGGGCCAGCTGAAGGGTTCCACTATGGCTTGCCTAAAATGAACTGTAATATCCATGATCCCCAGTCAACCATTCCTGAGAGTGGTGGCCAAGAAAGCTTTTTCTTTCGTTCTTTCCGCCCAAAATGAACAGCATCGGTGTGTCCATGATCCATTATCCTAGGTCTGCTTAAAATTAACAGGACCTGTGGGTCCGTGATCCATTATCCCTTGTTGATTATTGCTACGAGTGGGTGCCGGCAGATGACTGAATATACCATTCTTATACTATTATTTTCCTATTAATACAAATCTTAAATAATGTGATACTATTTTATGAATTGCTTAACTGGAAATTGATTATTTAAAATATATGCTTGTTATTGATTTATAGTATGCAATGTTTTATGCATTCATGCTTATATCAACTCTGCGTATGATATGACACTGTGTTAACTATAAGCTACATTTAATCATTATTTAGAATTTTCTTTAAACTTACCATAAAAAGTAGTTCATATGGCTGTTAAATTGCAATAGAATTTCTTCTAGTTTTAATCAGGTATATTTTTTACTTCATGTCACAGTAAATCATTGGTTATATATTTTTTGTAAGAATTTTGCTGGAGTGCATGAAAAAAAATCAAAATTTATTAAAGTTCAAACAACATTTCATCAACTTTCTGTAACATTCTTTCGGAGTGAAGGACGGCATGATTGATGGAGTTCTTTCTGTTCTTCCAGCAGCCATTACACTTTTCAGGTCCCTCTTATGAGGCCAACTTTGCTTCGTGACTCATAGAGAGGCTAAGTGATGTTGACATTGATGCAATAGAAATCAATCATATATATGGCGCTCACACACACTCAACCATACTGCACATTCCGTCCCACACGGACACTCAAAATTGTCCGGCGACCTTCAAGGGATGAAAGTGGTCTTGTGTCGAAGCAATCATGGAAAGCAGGCGACCTTGGATGTGTTGTCGAACAGATGGCCGACTGATGGCTGCTGACATTTTTTAAAGCCTTGTTGTGGCATTCCATGCTGAAAGTAATAGAGGTTTATTATATTAGTTTGGGAATAAAAAAAACAATACAGCTTTCTTTTGTCTCTCTAGTGGACAATTTAAACAAGAGATTGGTAATCAATTACTGCTGGTCTGACTGTTTGATTGGATAAGGATTGGGCTTTTCATTTCGAATGACCTGTGTTTTAAATTGCATCTTCGACTTGCGGTTTCCTTTTTTTATCCTTAAAGGTCCAGTTTATTTTATGTAGGGACCCCTAGTAATGTTAAATCATTTAATTGAATAATAAGCATAACTTTAAGTATTATGTCAAACATGATTTGAAGGTTTAGAAATTTGTCTTTACATTACTCATTTTGAAAAGAACTTTAAACAAGCTGATATGTTTTGCTGCCATCTTACTTATACGGGAGCCCAAAGGACCATGAAAAAGATAGCTCATCCTAGTGGTGGTTTTAGCACTTATTGAGCACGTATCTTCAATAACTGAATCCTGCATGTGATGATTGACTAGTCCCATAATACTGGCATATTCAACTTTATTTTCACTGTTTCCTTATTTAGCCACTTGACTGCATGCTTTGTCTGGGCACAAGCCGCTATTGTTATTATTAGCTGCACTGTGTAAATGCAACTTTGTTGTTCAATAATGTATCTACAAAGCTGCCAAATATTGAAAATCAGGAAAAAAAATGAAAATCATATTTTATTATTGATAAATAGAATTTTTAGATTTTGGGAAAAAAACATTTATGAGTGCCTTTTTTAGGTTGACAATGTTCTTAGATGATGTCATCAATCTAAGTAGTTATCATTGATAACTGTATTGTGCAAAGTTGGTATAAAAATATACAATTCAAATTATTTGTAACAATCAAAAATTTTAATACAGAAAAAAAGATTGCTTGATTTCTATTTTGGAAATTTTTGTAAAAATGCGTATATTATTACTTGCCCAAAAAAGAAAAACTACAGAATATTTTTAGTATTTTGTAACTGTGTTTTCTTTTTAGATTTATTTTTTTTAAATAAAAATTTGTATTGTCACCATTAGGTATTAATACATGGACATTAGCTTCAGCCGACGTTTTGACAATTCTACCATCCGTAATTTAGATCTGTATCACTGGCTTTATTTGCTAAATTGTTTAGCATTAACAGCTAAATGGAAGCTAGTGGCTATCAGGGTTAGGTAGGGTTACTTTAACTTCAATTACGTTTGGATTACTCCAATACAAATATGCTAATAAAAGACAAAAGAAACTAAACATGAATAGAATTACTACATTTTGTGCAGGCTTGGGGAGTAACGGAATACATGGAACGGCAAAAATGATGTTGGCAAGCTGTTTGGATTTATTTTCATTTTATTTCTGTCGCATTTCATGTTAGTTTTGCCGGAGATCAAAGAGATCAAAGCCAGGAGAGAAAGCTTACCACGTGTTGTGAGTCATAATTTTATTCATATTTAGTTTCTTTTGTCTTTTATTAGCATATTTGGTATTGGAGTAATCCAAAAGTAATTGAAAGTAATCAAGTTAAAGTAACCCTATCCAACCCTGGTGGCTATAGCATAGGTAAAGTATAGCGAGCGACCAAAATGATTTCCCGGCCAGGCTCTGCCAGAAAAGATGATATAATGACCTTTCAATTCTTTGAAATCACAATCTTGTTTGAGTCCTTAACGATAAAATATCCTCATGCTGCCGCCTTCGATTAAAATGATGAATTGAATTCCCTGAAGCTACTTCCCAAAACAACAGACAAAACAACAGACAAAACAACCAAAACCATACAGTATAGACACTGTGAATGTATGACTAACAATTTTGTCCAAGAAGCCTTATTTTTGTAGTCATAAAATCTCGTATTCCTTGGTGGTTTGATGTTGAATCAATTCTGCAGCTTGTCCATAGATTGCTGATTAGTTAGCGGTCCACGTTCTGTGATCGTCTGATCCGGATGAAGTTTTCGAACACTTGATTTGGGATTTACGGGCTGCTCCTAGAATTAAAACTCAACTTGATGAATCCGACCTTCATCTAAGCTTCTAATGTAGAGCCCAAAGTTAAGAGCTTTGGGCCTGTAAAGAAGCATACTGTGTTTTGCTTCTTTCTATAACTGCTCGTCTTCACTTTGCTTATTCGTTAATAAATCGCTTTCATTGTTCTTTAACTAAATAGCTTGTCTTCAACCAAGCCTTGACATCAGATTGAAATCTTCCCCCCCCAATTTTAATAACTCATCTTCAGCTTTCTCTCTCTCCAAGCTTCTCCTGACATTAAAATGATCAAACTCAAAGATGTTATGGATGACGAGCGCTGACCTTTTTAATCCCCCACAATTCACAGCGTTTTCTATATTTAGCTCAGATCTGCCGGAGCTTTAAAGATTGTATCAATGGGAGAGGAGAAGCCCGCGTTCTAATTCAACCGGATGGTGCATTCAAGATATTCCTTTTATACGTACCATCTTTTTCTGAGGACTTAAAGTGAGGCTCATAAAAGAACGTACGTTTCACATATCCTCCTCCGGAAGGCTTGCTTTATGGTTTGTGATTGTTTGTGTCCAGTAGCAGGAGTAACGTCGCAAATGGGCGCCAAAGTCCACTTAGTGTACTGCCATTGTGAACAATTTCTTCCCCTTCCTGGTGTGCTGATGGAGTTAAAACGATTTTGCTGGCGGATGCCATCTTTATAGCTCACAATCC
Source organism: Urocampus carinirostris (assembly GCF_059441175.1). Classification (NCBI taxonomy): domain Eukaryota; kingdom Metazoa; phylum Chordata; class Actinopteri; order Syngnathiformes; family Syngnathidae; genus Urocampus; species Urocampus carinirostris. The sequence continues at coordinate 28,776,512 of NC_142361.1, forward strand.
ACAAACCTTCCAATCTCACTCTGGCCCGAAGGTCTCAAAATGAGGGCAATATGTTACTAATGTTATTGTGGAGATGGAAAACCCCTTCTGCTTTCTATGATTGGGCCGTACGATAAGACAATGTTTAGCCGTCATGTGCATAAACAGGTGCCGATTTGATTGCACGTGTTGGAAAATTTGGATGCTGAGCTATTAAGCAATCTCACCAGGATTCTGCCAAATATAATCGTGACAGGCAGCAGAGGAGGAGAATTTTATACTGTGTCAGTGAGGAAAACAAAATGTATGTATGAGAAAAAACATTTCTATAACGTAATACCTCGTTTATTCACGGTTAATGGGGACCAGAACCCCCTGCAATATGCAAAAAGTCTGTCACTTAGCCCCCGTTTTTATCATGTTCTCTGCTGGCCCCTGCTCTAGTAATAGTCGGCTGGGGCTAATGGATCGCGGCCACACGGGTGGTCTTCATTTAATGCATTCAAGGACGTGCCGCCACATACTGTATGACACAAATTTGCTTACTTGGCTCTAGCTCTCAGTAAGAATTGACATGAGGTAATAGAATGTTGCCAGGACAGTGCAGGAGACACATTTAATTTCCCGGTCCCAGCTCTCAGTAATAGTCCACTGGGTGTAGCAGCTTGTGGCCAAAATAGCGCACCATACAAAATGGCTCACTTGCCGTCCGCTCTTAGTAATACTCAACTAGGGACAATAAATTGCGGCCAAAGCTGTGCAGTTCAATTTACAAGCATTACAATTACACACTCCAGCAACCTGAACCAAAAAAAAGCACTCTGCCGGCCTCTGCTTTCACTTATAGTCAACTGGGGAATGGATCACAGCCGCAACATTGCATTTCAACTAGGGAAAGTCAGAACGCCACACCCTCAGACCAAAGTCTTCCGGTCCCCACTCCAAATAGAGGATTGGGGAAAAATGGATCGTGGCCTTATGAATGCAGTTGACTCAACTTTGGGCAGAAATACAGTAATGGCAAAAAAAAGGAGCCACCAGGCCTAACAGAAATACGCTCTGTTAGTCCCCACACAAGGCAGTATGAGATTGGGGGCAATAGATCGCGGCTGCATGAGTGCAGTTCACTTTTCGCTGTATAGAACGAGCAATGTATGATATGGGATAATGGATCACGAGATGCTCGCTGGACGCAGGAAGCAAGTCGCTCTCGCAATTGGATTGTGATCCGAATACGGAAGTGGATCTTCTGTATCGGGGTATGACGGTGTCAGGGACGGAAAAACAGGTCGATAGCCAGGAGAGGAGAGCAAAAACGTGGTCTGGGTCAGAAATGGGTTGTAAGCCGGGACGGGAGAGCAGACGTGGTCGGGAACAAAACGGCGCGTAGCCGGAGACCAAAGGAGAGATCCGAAACATACAGGTGGAAAAACGGGTGCAAAAATGGGACAGGAGGGAGTCGGGGTCAAAAAAGCTTACCTTGTAACAACAGAGGTTTGCAGACGGACTGACAACAGGAGAGTGACAGGACTAGGTTTGAATAGGGACAGGGAGCCAATCACAGCCCGCAGGGGTTGGCGCCAAATGAGCGGGCACAGGTGATTCCAATCGGTAATCATGACAATAAAAACTTATTTACACAATAGTTTTTAACTATTGATTCCCCCCCCCCCCCCTTCCCTGTTTATTTAAATAACTGACATCAATGAACACATGGGAAAACTGTGTTATTTTGTAGTGCGCTGATATTTTCCAAACTGTAAAATACAATTTTGAATAAAAAGGATATATTTGGTATGCAATGGCGCAAGACTGGCATCAATGGACTTCCACGTGATACCAGCGGCTCTTGTTATTTTTCTGTTGCTATGATACGAGATGGGCTAAAAATGAAGAGCTTTTGTGAGATTGTAGTATTACCGAAAAGAGGCCTTACTATTATTAAACCGACTCGCCGAGGTATTAGTTGTGTTTATCACGTTCGGGGGAAAGTGCTACCATGGCAACGTCGTTAGCCGGGAGGGATCCTCGGGCTTTTCCCGCATCCAGATCACTGATTACTCTGTCGCTTTTTATTGGACGTCTGTTTTAGTTTGTGTAAACACGAGCTTCCCCCAAGGAGTTACCAGATTCCGCCTTCCACCTGAGCGGCAATGATGGGCTCTTCCCTCTGCGCTGTGACCCAGTGTCTGCAACGTAACCCAGGGACACGGGCTAACCGTTCCGCCATTAAAATAGCAAACGGGGGCGAACGGAGCGCGTTATGAGATTCGCTCGTTTCTCGTCTCCCCAGGCGAGGCTAAAAATAGCCGCTCGCACTGGAATAGAGTTTTCCCCAGCCATGCAGACGAAAGCCAGAGGAACAGCTGCACTAAAGCCAAGTCCTATTAGATCAGCGCCGTCACATGGACGGCCGTCGTTCACTCGCTCCTAAAAGCTAAATTTAACAACCAGGATGAGGCTTCTTTCTCTGAATCAGACGTGCGTTTTCCCCTTTGCCTCTTTTTGTTTTGCGTCATTACTCTCTCCTTTCGGACGCTTTGCCCTTGTCCTTCTCACGTCCTGTAGATTTCCTGCTGTCAGTTCATGTTTTGTCTCCCTGCCTTTGTCAAGTTGTACCTCTCTCTCTTTTTCTCTCTCGACATCATCCTCTTTTGCTCTCATTATGATTTCTTCTCCCCCGTGTACACCGCTAATTGGCACAATCCTAATATTAACTGTGTTGGCTGTTTCGGGTTTTGGGGACACCTCTTGAAGGAGAGAGGTGAAATGAATACATCTTTGAGATGGGAATTCTAAAAGAAGACAGAGTTCAAGACACGTGTTAATTGAAAAATATGTTTACCGTTTTAGGGTTTGGTGTTAATTTTAAGAGAACCTGCAGATTTGAATGTGGTGAGGCTCGTGGATGTCAGATGTACAAATGTAGATTTTTTATAGAATTTACTTTTATTGTCATTCTTTGTAACCATGCACACAGAACGAAATGTCGATACACCTGACCTGTACAGTTAAACTGTAGCGAGCCGATGCAGCCGAAGCCAAACAGGGCACCGCCATTTTAGACCCAACTGCTGGGTTGGGAATCATTCGGTGACCAAACCCCCCAATTCCCTTAATGCCAAGCGCCAAGTAGGGAGGCAATGAGTACCAATGCTGTAAGTGACTCGGCCGAGGCTTGAATCCGCTACCTCCCAGTCTCGGAGCGGGCGCCCTTCCATCTAGGCTACCGAGCTGGTACAAATAAATAAAGAAACAACTTACACATGACTTGATTTGCAGATAAATAACACAATATATAAACTATAGCATGAAAACAAGGTTGAATTGCCTTACCTTGAATTATAAATGAAGTATATGTGCTGCTCTTTTTCAATAAAAGCCTCAATTGTTAGGTTATCTTCCTTTATGAAAGAAATCTTTGCAAGATGTGTCATGATTACAGATGTGCGCTCATTTGGCGCCAACTGCCGCGGGTTCTGATTGGCTTCCTGTCACTATTTGAACTCAGTCCTGTCAATCCCCTGGGGTGAGTCCGTCTGCGAATCTTCGTCTATACAAGGCAAGCCTTTTTTTCCAACCCTGACCCCCGCCTGTCCCGTTTTTGCTCCCGTTTGTCTCCGGCTACAACCCGTTTTGATCCCGAACACGTCTGCTCTCCCGTCCCGGCTTACGACCCCTTTTTGTTCCCGACTACGTCTACTCTCCCGTTCTGGCTCACGACTCGTTTCCGACCCCAACCACGTCTTGCTCCCCCAGTCCCGGCTACCGACCCGTTTTTTTCCGTCCCTGACACCGCCATTGCTCGCTAAGGAAGATCCACTTCCGATCACAATCAGAGTAAGAGAGCGACTTGTTTCCCGCGTCTAGCGACCCCCGAATCGTGGGCGCAGCCCTGTCTCTTTCCTTCAATAAAACTTGTGAGAAACGTAACGCTAGTGGGTCCTGTTTCCTTTCTGGTCCTGACAAGATGAAAAGAACGACTGGATGGCTTGACTTTCTGTTAGCTTGCTAATGCTATCCCCAATTCTATTTTTCGAGGCTGAGGTGTGCACCAAATCAGAATCCTTGGTCTCACTACTGGCCTCTGCCATAAGGCAAGATAATTGCGTGCCTCACTCTATATTTGCTTAGCACAGTAATAAATTACATATTAATTGAATCAATAAGATTCGTAATATCATGTAAAATTCAGTGACTTTGAAAAGGAAAATCAAAAAGGTGTGAAGTTAAAAGAAGAACTGAATAAATATAACCATTTAACATATATTTGGTGTTATATTTAAATGACAGGCTCAAAGCCTGCTCTGAATGCATGTCAGTGCGTGAGAGAAGGATTGTGTTGATAATTTGCAAGTCAAATCCAGAAAACTGATTAAAAAGTATTTTAATGTTTATTCGGACATTTGTTTTGATTCTGTTAGCTTACAATGGAGAATGCAGTTTGACTTTTGATCACCTGCAAAGAAGATTGCTTAGGATGGTCAGAGTTGGTTGTTTTGACTATTACTGCGCACCATTGTTTAATATTTTGATAATTATTGAGACCTTCTGTAGTGTTGCATCATTGTCACCAAGCTCGAAATGTCATTGATTTCCTTTTTTCCCTATTTTGAGTGTCTATGATACTATGAAGATCAATAACTGTAATGTAAATAACAAACTATGTGTGGGTTTGATTGTAGGGATTAACGGTCGGCAACCTTTCAGACCCAAAGAGCCATAAAAGCAAAGATATTGTTTATTTTATTTATTTCTTTGAGAAAACAACACCATATATTTTAAGACACCTTAGAAAAAACAAAACAAAAAACCCGGTCTCTAGAAACAAAACTAATTCTTCAGCACATTTTATTTCACTTTGATAATTTGATCAAATCTGTAAAATAATAATGCCCCCTGTTACTTAAAGGTGTTGAGACTCATTCTGGCCTTCATTTTTGTCCTAAATAATAGTCTCAAGGTGCGTAAACATGTCTTAAAATATTGCAGGGGGGATTCCAACATATTTACCTTCGGTGCAGACGGCCCGGGGTAAGGGGGAGAAGAAATGCTCGCGCTGTGTGTATAGCTTTGCCCATTCCCACCACTCACCCAATAAAATTGCTCTGGGTGCTTTGCTGGAGTTTTGGGGTGTTTACAGTTTGTTCTGTAAGTTTTCATTATAGTGTGTTTCAACAGTGAACACACATTGTTTAGTGAGCTTCCATATAAAGGATTCTTTAGCGATGTACAGCAGGTCTGTTGGTGGGACACCTAGACTGTGAACTATAGTCAAGACTGTGCCCTTTTTATATTGGGCCAAACCCACTTCTAGTTAAATGTTGTTCCGGCATTACACGTGCTAAAATTGGCTTTGCATGTACAGTAAAACTTTAGTTAAGTATGAAGGTTCATTTAATCTCCAAGCCAGAAGTACTCATTAAAAGAGGCATATATTGCCTGCGAGCCATAGGCTTCCGACCCCTGGATAAGGATTAAGGTCATTATATAAGACTTCAATTCATATTAGATTATATTTCCTTTCAAGTCAAGCTCCTACAGTATATATTTCTGACAATAGTATGTTTTAAGAAACTTTTAATAGTTTTAACAGCGTTTTCTGATTAATAATGTGTTTGTTAGATTTGAGCTGTGCAGCGAAATCGGTGGGACTAGCTTTTTTGCTACTTGTTCTCCACAAAAATTGACATGATAGTTGCACAAGATTGAGGTGAGAACCAATCCTGGCAGTTTCAGCAAAAAGCATGCATTTCGGGCTATGTCTGATATTATTCCTTTTTATATTTTTATTCCACTGACTCGTTTGTTTAAAAAAACCTTTTTTTTCCTCCGCATGTTCATTTCATTCCTGCTAGCAAGAAGGTACAGTAAGTCATCAACTTAAAGGCTGGGAGATAAGCGGTTCCCTCTAAGTATTATTCTTAAATTATTCCGAGCACGTATGAGCTACAGGCAATAGCTGTTGAAACTCACAAGAGCAAACAATATACTAACAGGGAGGTCTATAAACTGAAACAAAACTTAAAGTCAGTGGAAATTTCCTCCGAACAACAACCCTTTGTCTACACCGGCTCCATCAAGTACTGACAGGATGGTGCTCAAGGCCATCTCTGGCTACAAAAAAACCTCTCAACTATAATAGCAGAAAAGCTGAATATTCACAACACAATACAAAGGTTACATAATTACCACTAAATAAATGAAGAAATAATTAAAAGTTTATAAATGAAAATAATTATACAATCATGACCATGACAATCTTTATGTGGATTTTATTATACAATCTACCTATTTGTAGATAGTGCTCGGTTGTGAGGAATCAAGGATGACACGGTAAGAGACTTTAGTTTTTTGGTGTTTCTTTTCAAGTCGAGTCACATTTATTTGTATTTGTACTTACAAATTGTCTCGAATGGCTGCCCAGGCCACAATTACAACATCGCCTGATCTGAAACCTGAATGTGGCGAAAAAGTATTCCAGCATCATGAAAATTAGAAACTCTGAGAAGGGGCCACACAAGAGGGTGAACAGGCTACGATGGATGTTGCTTGGGCACCAATGCACAAAACATAGTCAACATCAACAATAAACAGAAGTTACAACTATAATTGTTTAAGAAGTCCAAGTCAGCAACTGCACAGCTTGCCTTAATTCCTCCCCAACTTCTCTGCCTCCTTTTCGAGGGTGCATTTCAACAAACCAGCTAGCATCTCCCACCCCCACCCGGTCTGAGTCTGTCTCACACTGTATGTTGACATCACTGGTGTGTATATTTAGCTGGCAGAAGGATTCTCCCATGGCAGGGATCTTGCTCCCCCAGCCCTTTGCTTCGAACCCCGCCAAGGCACTAGAAACAATGTTCTTTTTTACATTGTCTTCTCTGATCTGTCCAACCATCTTTTGGAGAATGCATGTAATATTCATATTCCCCACCTAACTGGCACGCACGCATGAACACGGCTGGACGCATCACTGATTTCGTATGTGCTATTCTGCCGGGTCGGGTTCAGGTGTGCACCAAATTCTTTGCTGAACAACACGATAGCCTTTTTTTAGACCCTGATTCTGCCCAAAACAAAAATAAGGATTAAATGTGTTTTTTGAGGTTGAGTTAAATGGGTATTTTGTTAGTTCTGTTGGCTATTCTGAGCGATGTCTGGTAGATCCAAACACTAACTATTTGAGCTGATTTTAACTGCCTTTGTTAGTTAACAATGGAAAGCTTTTAGCTTGCTTGTTGTTCTATATATTGTGAGAGATTGTTTTGTTTCTTTCAGGCAAATTGATTATAACTAAATTAATAGTTTCATATATCAATATTATTTTAAGAAAAGGGGAATAAGTTTGTAAAGGGAAATACAGAGATTGTGTTTCATGAACAATTAGAGCATTTTTTACCTCTTGTTTTGGTCTTTATAGTTAAGTTATTGTACGTCTTAGTCTGGATTTTATGTAGTCGAAAATATTAAGTCCCTTTTACATTCCGTAGAAAATCTGCCAATATAATCATAATATGTACTGCTGTAATTGTCATGATTATTGATGTGATGCACCTGTGCTCGCTCCTTTGGCGCCAACTGCCTCGGGCTCTGATTGGCTCCCTTATATTATTTATACCCACGTCTATCTGTCACCGGTTGTCAGTCCGTCTGCGAACTTCAGTTTACTCTAGGCAAGCTTTTTCGACCATGACTCACTCCTGTTTTTGCCCCCGTCTGTTCCCCGGCTTTGACCCGTTTTTTTTTATCTTGACCATGTCTACTCTCCTCTCCTGGCTTTCGACTCGTTGCTGATTCCGACCACGTTTTTTCCTCTCCTGTCCCAGCTACTGACCCGTTTCTTCCGTTCCCGACACCGCTCGCCACAGAAGTGCCACTTCTGCGTTCAGAGTGACCTGCTGCCCGCGACCAGCGATCACCGGATCCTGGGTGCAATCCTTTCCTTTCTTCCCAATAAAACTGAGAGAAATGTAACGCAAGTGGGTCCTGTCTCCGTTCTGGTCCTGATAGTAATATTGGATAATTTAACCTTCGTGGCATTTTAATTAGGCACAGCAGAAAACGCCAATAATAATTAACAATAGGAAACAACAACATATTTGCAAACAAACATTTGCACAATACAACACTTTAATGTACTATTATGAGCCCAAACAGAGTAGGCTGAAGCAGAGTGTTTTAAATGCCTACTACTATTTCATTATTAAACAATACTATTCGAGTCTGCAATTTTACCGCTAGCAATTATAAGTGGAATGGCAACTGCTAACTGCTAGCATTTTTTTAATATTGGGGAAGATTACTGTTGCTTCAACTTAACTCAATTGAGTTGAACTACTCTGGGTTCGTTTAGTTAGGCAGAAAGTTTTCAATTTCATCTAACCTGGCCTGCTACTGTGAAGGAATATTTTACATATTATTTTGTCTTTAATATATTATGTGTGCTTATGTAATCTTGATGTAACGTTTATATCGTAGAATAGAATAGAATAGAATAGAATATGCCTTTATTGTCATTGTTACAACATTGGTCGGAATCAGCAACGAGTCGAAAGCCAGGAGAGGAGACGGAGACTCCGGTAAAAACGGGTTGGAGACTATGCGCTACAATAACAGCATATAAGGGGGGTAAGGGACAAACAGAGATGGGGGATCCAACTGGATGTTTGATCTTACTGTACTCCGTCTCCGTAGCAGAATATCGTGGGAATTTCAGTAGGAACCAATATGCAGAACTAATGTGCCTGCTGGCAAGAGACTTAAAGGGTTACACCCTTTCCCACAAAGTCTGTATACCGGCAAGCTGCGTGATTGAAGCAGCATAAGAGGATAAACTCATTTTGTAGTCATAGTCACACAGTCAATGTATGGAACGTTTTTACAAAAATAATTATTTGGTGTTATTAAAAAAATTGAAAAAGCACAAAATATTTGCTTTGCTTCTTGTTCCAAAATAATCTAAATCGAACCTAAAAATGATTGACAAACAACTACCAATCCAGTAAAGGCCAGCAGCAACATATCCATATAACCATATGTAGCTCGCTGACTCCACTAGCGATTGGGTAATGCATTAGTAGGGCCAGATTCTAGGTCTATGCAGATGGTAACAATGATCACCAACAATGAAACTGTATTGAATATTAAAAAAATAGACTGTTTTTTTTATGTATCAGCCGACATTTGTAAACAAGTATAAACATAGCTCTATTGGTGGCTCACAGGTTCAGCTCTGGGCTCAGACTCGCTATTCCCACCAATTGAAAATGTAAACACTTCCATTGTTGTTTCGCACCCAGAAAAAAAGAGTCACTGCACATTAGTCCTTGTTTTTTTTCTGCACTTACACTGACATGTTTTTTTTTTATTCATCCTTGTAATGATCCGCCCGCGAGCTTCTCTGTTCCCCGAGCTGTCCACAGCTACGAAATTACTGCAGGGCACCGACACGGCTACCGCAGCATGCTTGGAGTGCTTTGTAACGGGCAAACGGCCAATTCGAGTGAAACTTTAGATGTACCGTAGCATGCTAGCTAACATTACATGGAGTGCTCCACCAGTGCAATGAATGCTCAGTGAGTTTTGACTTCTGAGAACGTAGAAACGAGAAGAAAAGTGTTGAGAGGTGCGCTTCTTTTAATAGGCCTGATAATAAATTGCGTGGTCGCTGTAAAATGGGCGTGTTCTGTATTTTGTGCATTTCGTTTGGTAAATTTGGTATGTTGTGGTCTTACTTTTATGTTTTGTCCAGTTAGAGCTAATTCATGTTCTGCGTTGCCCTTGGTTCATATTTTTGCTCATACGGAGGTAGGTGTTCCAACATATTTAGTGTTGTCTTCCTTTATAATTTTTTTCAGTTAGATTTTGTTGGTGTTGGAGCATTATGTAGTTTATGTAGTTTTCAGTTTGTGCATATGTTTTTTTCATGGTCCACAGCCTGCAATATCATATGAGGGCCTGTATTGATATAACGGAAATCGCTTATTTTAGCTTTGAATAATTCAAGCTAGTAGTCTCATCTCATCTCATTAGCCGTATCGCTTATCCTCATTAGGGTCGCGGGGGGCTGGAGCCCATCCCAGCCATCTCCGGGCAGTGGGCAGGGGACACCCTCAACTGGTTGCCAGCCAATCGCAGAGCACACAGGGACAGACAACTCATTCGCTCATTCACACCTAGGGACAATTTGGACCGGCCAATTCACTTGAAATGCATGTTTTTGGAATGTGGGAGGAAACCGGAGTGCCCGGAGGAAACCCACGCAAGCACGGGGAGAACATACAAACTCCACACAGGAAGTCTGGAGCTGGATTTGAACCCACGCAGGAGGTTCCCATGACATGAACTGTGCCGCACAAGCGCTAACCACTGCGCCGCCGTGCTTAAGTGATGAGGGGGAAGCTAGTAGTGAATAGCTAAAATAATGATTTACACAATGGTTAGCCAAGACCAAATAACATGGTGTTTTCAAATTAGACGCCAAAATAAATGGGCGTAACACCACTCATGTTTTATTTTTACGCACCATTATTACACGCATGTGTGCAGAAAATTGATAGAGATAAAGATAAGTCAAACATTTACAACTCTTTCAAAATGTTTAAAAAAATGGCCAAAGTAAAATACATATTTGCAAAGGTTTCAGTGCTGCAAACTGGATATCTCCAAATGGCCACTTTTGGAAACGCCTAAACCTACCCTTTGAAAAACGTGTAAAATACAATGTTTACTTTTTCATATTGTGATCAAATTTGACAAGGTACCAGATAAGGCTTAAAGCTATCGTCCTACCATTTTTCAAGCTAAGATGCCATTGCTACACTAATCTGGAGGCATTTGATTGCAAAAAAAAAACATTTAGGCGATATTAAAAACCTTCCTATTCCTTGTGTTCCAACTCAAATTATTCAAGTAGCAATTGCAGTTATTATTTCAGTTTGGGACAAAACGTATTTGTGTTACCTTTCAAAAGAGACCACAACTGTCTATATTCTCCAATTTGTTCAACATCGGCATCCAACTTACTTTAGGTACGTGTTAAATTGAGATTTTCGGTGAATATTACAGAAACATACACATTACACATTTATCCTAGTTCGAATCCCGGCTTGTCCGTGTTACATGTCAAAGTGTCCTTGGTTAAGACACTGAACCCCTAATACCCCCAATAAGCAGGTTAGCGTCTTACATGGCTGCAATACAAGGCCGCTATTGGAAAATGTGAAGCACACTGTAAAGCGCTTTGGGAAGTCATTGACTTGAAAAGTGCTATATAAATGCAGATCATTTAATTTAATTTCATTTAAAGGGATTCCATAGTTGAATAGAACACTGTCCTACCCATGTCGCCTTTAGGAAAAGTCTTGCTCAAGCCGTTCAACCTTTGCCTGAGGAGATTTTTTGGATTTCCTTAAGAGGGATAAGGATTGGATGTTGATTTGATTTTCTATTCAAATAAGTGATAGAATTAACATTGACGACCCAGGCCATTCTTGGCTACAAAATAAGACACTATAGTTGATAATTAAGATTAAACAAATGGGGAAGAAAAAATGAAAAAATATATATTTTCAAATATGACACAATATAAGCAGTGGCATATGTCAATGATCAAATAGTGGTCTAAAAACAACATACTGTAAATAAATAAAGATTATTTTATAAAATACAATTAAATTTTCCATTTTAAATGGTTGCCCCAGTTAGACCCCCGAAATGTAGCAGTGCTTGAAAGCAGTTTTACACCAGGTATACTAAAGTGTTTGATTACATGCTAGCATGACACTTTGAGGTGACGTCCCCTTACGCCAATAACCAAATAAAGCAGAAATAAGCAATTTAACGTCTGTGGTTCTCAAGACTGAAACCCCGTGGCAAGATGAGATAATGATCTAATGACTAAGTCTGGCTGTTTTAGGTCTAGTTTATTGGCATTGTTCTGCGGGTCAGAATCAAATTAGGAAAAAAGGCAGCTGTGTCCATGCCTTATCATTATGAAATGTAATCCAATTTGATGAGACAATCCTCTTGAAATGAACAGAGCAACCTCCCGGGCTCATGCTCTTTGGTCACGCTCGGGCGCTTGTCTTGCCCGTCTGCTTTGTGGCCTGAGGGTTGTCACAAGTAGCAAGTAGTTTTTTTTTCTGTAATTTACTCTCCATCAACGTGCCAAGGTCAAATAGTGGGAGAATTAAGTCGTGTATACTGACTTTGATGATCAAGTTTAACATTTTATAAAGGAGGACTCATTAACCTTTTTGAAGCTGAGCGCTACTGTTTTGATACTGATTAGCGTGAAGGGCTTCCGGTTTAATATGCTTTTCTGAAAGACCAACATAGTTATCATTATTTTGTTACTATGTTGTCATTATAAGAAGTAGAGTTAAAATAAGTTCAGTAAACACTAAAACATTTGCCTTGTATAAGGGCACTAACTTATTGACATTTAGGAAGAATTTTGGAAGAATGAATCATGTATTTAGAGACACTGGTCATGCCAATGTATTCTCATGGAAGTTAGAAATCACATTTCCTAGAAAATCCCAATGAGCCATCAGTTGTGAACTATTTTCAGAATCAGTTTGCCTGATACTCAGGTTTTCTTATCCGATAACTTTGGAGACCCCCGCTATAAAGCCACTCAAGTTAGATTCCAAGAAACCCCCAACGCATTACAGTAGCCAAACATCTCTGAATGACAAGTTATGTGATTTACTGGATTGGTATTTAAAAACAATGCAAATAAAATGATTGGAAATTACTGTAAAAGTTAAAACTTGCGATTGTATTAGGACAAAGAAAAGAACACACTCTCTGTTGGATATTGGGTTTTTGATAGCCCTTCCACCGGAGGCGCATGCTTCCAATGGCTAAAGACTCATTTATTGAAAACACAAGCATAGAACAACACAGCTGATTGGCTTAAGCGAGATCACATGAATACAAGAAACAAATCGGATTGGTTTAGACAAAAATCACATGTGTAAATTAAGTGAATAATGCTGGTCGCTAGATGGCGTGCGAGCATAATAAATGAGCAGTAAGGAAAGTGAAACTTTGTAGCACAAAAGGTACAATGCATCGGAGAGAAACAAATGCAGAAAAGGAAAGGTAGGAAAGCTCTTGAGCAGACTTCCTGGCACTAAAGTGAAAGCCATCTTGATTACCGTGAATTCCGGACTATAAGCCGCTACTTTTTTCCCAAACGTCCAACCCTGCGGCTTATTCAGTCATGCGGCCAATTTATGTAATTTTTCTAACAGCCGCCAGCGGCGCTCGAGTTCAAGGCACATGACGCAGCTTACAAGCTAAACGCAATCGAGCAGTACGATAAAGAAGGAAACAGACCTACTGCACACACTTTACCTTGCAAGCGTGTTGCTGGCGTGTTTTTGATTAAGGGAGCGTGGGACGACGTCTATGTGACAAAGTCTCTTTCCCATACTAAAGGGGGACAACTTTGATGACGACAGTTATAGGGAGGAAGATGAGAACGGTTTACCGTGATTTCTACATTTACGGTATGTTTTTTTTGACAGACCCGTTAACAGTATTGCGAGCGTGTTGTTAGTAGCGTTTTGCTACTCTTCACAGGCACGGTTTGGGATGAAAGTTATAATATTATTATCAAAGCTTTGAAAACTCTCTCGGTGTACCGTCTTTCTTTGTAAATATGTGTACCCATGTATAATATGTATTTGCAACTGTATATTTTTGTAATGTATTTATTTGTATTTATTTTGGACACTTATTCTGATAAGTCTTGCACTGACCAATTAAAAACAAGGGGCGTAACAGACGCGGGGGATGACGGGAAGTGTGGACCGGTAAAGGTGATTGTTTGTGGACACGGCAGACAAAAGTGGATATATATTTTTCCCACCCTTACCTTTGGAAATATATACAATTTTTTTTCCTTGGATTACTTTTAACAGGACCTGGATTCTGCAGGCCTGCATCATATCTTGACTACCGGTATCATTGTCCGTTCATTCTGCCGGCTGTGGTTGTTGAACTGAGTACTTTATGTTCAGTTAAAATTGCGGGACTCAAAGTTTGGGTTAATTTTGTGATTGTGTTACAAGTTTTAGCATGGGCGCACGCGGCTTATATACAGGTGTGGCTTGTGTAAGTACAAAGGCAGTTATCCTCTTAAAATGTGGTGGGTGCGGCTTATAATCAGGTGCGGTCTATAGTCCGGAATTTACGGTAATAGTTAGCAAAACCCAAAAGGAAACAATCGTTGCATTAATACAAACAGCACCTGGATTTAATCTTTGGCTTCGTTAAGATACTTTTGAGGATAAAAAGATACAATAGCACATTCAAACTATAATCAAACCATAATTTCCTTTCCAATTACTTTGTCAAAGGGCATCTTTATTCCAAAATGTTAGTAATTCATTGTTAAATCAAGTTTGTATAATTCATATATAAACATATATCAAAAATATAATATTTTACTGATGTTCAGGTAACATTTTTTATTATTATTGTCATTCATTGTATTATTGTTATTATTATTTGTGGTTTTGGTTGGAGTTGTGGTATTAGGACTATTTTTTGTATTATTTTTCACGTTATTGTTGTAATATGTGTACATTATGATCTTATTTTAAGTATTTAAAGGTATAGCACAGTATTTTCCCTTTTTAGAATCCAAGCACACTATTTAAAAGCTGCCCGTACGCGTGTCTGTTTGCGTGTGTTCGTATGTGGTTCATACGTTTCAAAACGGCTTTACTGATTTTCGTGAGAATTCACAGTTGTACTTTTGGCCTCCATGAGTGTTTTTAGCTAGGTTTGGTGGCAAGACACTCCCAATAAATACCAACCAAACCGATAAACATGTGCCTGCGTGTACAAGCAGCTCTGGAGTTGCATGCGGCTCTTAGGCACTGCTAAGCGACTCCATGGCATTTTTTTAACAAACCATGGCCCCAAAAACCTCACTCAGGTAAAATGCCTGGCAACACCAGGTTTTTATGCTCGTCTCCGAAGGTTTGGCCAAGAACGGACCCCGATTGTCTCATCAATTGCTCAATTCATATAAAAATGATTGGACCTATTCCTTAAAAAAAAAAAACAGAACGTGTTATACTACTGTACTACAACTTAAATGAATCTTATCCAAATAATTCAACAACATCGCAATGTCAGGAATTCTTCAATGATGTCATTGTCATGACGGTTGACATTTTGCATAAATCTAAGGGAATATGGGAATGTTGCAACGTGACAGTGCAAACCCCCCTGTCTGGCATGCACGAATTAGCATCGAAAGTCAAGCACGGCAGTAACCCCAAGGAGCAATTAACTTAAAGAAGCATATGTGCGGAATGAAAAAGGCAACTATATATCATTCCGTCATTATCAAATAAACATCTATTCGCAACACACACACGCATGGACGCACGAGCGCAGAATATAGCAGATGGATGCCATTATGGCGTGATGGACCTTTCTTGCCCCTTCGGAGGGTTTTTAGCTAATCATGAATGTAGACATGCTTACTGAAGCTTTTCCATGAAGCTAAGATGACGTTTGAAGAGTAATCTTAATTCTTCTGTTTGGTAGACACACATTTTTTGTCTAATTTATAACAAATAGTGAGGTACTATAAAAATATTTTGCCAGTGATTAGAACGTGCGCTTTATAATCAGGTGTGCCTTATAGACCAGAAATACTAGACGGTAAATAAAATCATAAAATGTACACGTGGCAAAAAATTATGAATGAATCCTTTATTTTTCGGTGAGAAACCATTTTCCCATGTTCATGTTTTATGCTCGGTGGCCTTGGAGGTAGAGCGCTCGCCCCGAGACTGGAAGGTTGCTGGTTTGAGCCTCGGCCGGCTCATACCTAAGACAACATTGGTACCATTGCCTCCCTGCTTGGCACTCAGCATTAGGGTTTTTTATTTGGAGGCTTTGGCTATGTCTGAAATCCGTGACAAAAAGTTAAAGGACACCAGGGCAAAAGTTACAGGACACCTGGATAGCCATAAAGTTGCTTGCCGCATTTTTCCCAACTTGAAACACAATAAGACAACTAATCGCAAAAAAAAAAAACATTGTTGCAAAGTATTAAGGATATCAATATTTATAATAATAACAATAGTCACATATTTTATACACTAATCATCGTAGTACCCATCTATTGTTATAATTCTACTAGTCACTAAATATTGTGACACAAATGATAATAACAACAATAGCAATAATAACAGATATAATAATAGTAACAATAACAACAAGGTTAACTATAGTTGTAAACACAGTATTTCCAATCTCTAGTATAACTCATACCTCATTTTCTTTATCTCTGTATTCTGCCAGTAATGTTTTTTTGTATTTATATTTGAACAGGTGAATAGTTGGACATTGTTTGATCTCGTCTTGTAAATTGTTTCCAGAGTTTGACTCCACACACAGACACCCACATACTTTTCCTGGTGGTTCTCACCTTCGGGATTTTGAATTTACTACAGCCCCTTAAGTTATAACTTCCCTCTTTCCGAGTAAATAATTTTTGGATGTTTTCTGGCACTGTTTTTTTTTTTACCTTAAATTGCAGTTGTGAAGGGAAACATTTTACTAAATCATCCAATTTTAACAATTTGGACTTAAAATTGGATGATTTAGTAGTGATTTGGTCTGATAAAAATATTGTGTGTTATATAGAAAACACGGGCAGCACGGCGGCGCAGTGGTTAGCGCATGTGCGGCACAATTCTGAGGTCATGAGATTGAACCTCCTTTGTGAAGTTTGCATGTTCTCCCCTTGCTTGCGTGGGTTTCCTCTGGGCACTCCGGTTTCCTCCCACATTCCTAAAAAACATGCATGTCAGGTTAATTGACTGGTCCACATTGTCCCTAGGTGTGAATGAGCGAGTGAGTTGTCTGTCCCTGTGTGCCCTGCGACTGGCTGGCAACCAGTTCAGGGTGTCCCCTGCGACTGGCTGGCAACCAGTTCAGGGTGTCCCCTGCCCACTGCCTGAAGATAGCAGGGATAGGCTCTAGAACCCCTGTGACCCTACTGAGGATAAGCGGTGCAGATAATGGATGGATATAGAAAACACTAAAATGATGTAGATTGTTGATTTATAAATATTTTGTATTTTCATCCCATCAACAAGGTTTTAATCGGTTCAATTATACACATTCACAATGTAATAGAAATTAAAACAAAAAAGAATGCAAATGGAAAAAAAGCCAAAACCCATCTTTGTCCTGTCCCATCAACTGTCTTGACATCTTTTACACTAGGATGTTCAAGAAACAGAATAATAACTGAGAATTAGGGGAAAGAATAAAATAAAACCTTATCACCAATGCTTTAAAAGAAAACTGGCATCTCCTCAACTCCATCACAAGACACGTGTGTATGAAACAGTCAACATGTAACTTCATACATTTAAAATCAAATATAAATATATTAGATTTTGTTTCACATCCTACCTTTAAAATGAAGTGCAAGTTCAGATTAACTGGAGTCTCCCTTTTCACTCGATGTTCCGTTTTTCTTCTTTTATTTCACGGTTCTCAACAGACTATTTTGATTTTGTTTGCGTTGCAGGAGGCACAAAAAGTGAACAACCCCGCCAACAACCAGGCAGCAGACAGGGCGATCAAAGGTCCTGATGAGAAAACTGAGGAAGTTCCGGCCAGCGAGGTAGGATGGATGACTTCGGTCAAAGACTGGGCCGGCGTCATGATCTCCGCGCAGACCCTCACCGGCAGAGTTCTGGTAAGACATTTTGATAGTACCAAATGAATGACGTTTCTAAGCAATGTGTTGAGCATTGAAGAACTCACAAGTGTCGCAATAGGTTTGTGTCTCTTGGGCTAGCCTTTGTCCCATATTAGCCACGCTCGATAAAGCTCTTATGTTACTCTTTCTTATCTCCTTCTACAACATGTGGGACAAAGAGCACAACACACCGTACAGTGTAAAATGTCCCTGTGGAATTTGTGTGACGTGAAAGTCTGGCCGAATCACCGATTTGGCCCACAGCGTCCAATCACCAATTAAAGCGGACTTGTGGCAGGCTGTTGGACAAGGTGCTGTTGATTATGCCAGCTGAACCAATAAGTGAACACATTTTCGATATGCTCGTTTATCAAGAACAAACAGGAGATACAGTACCAAGTTGAAGCTGTAACCTGATCATTTATTCCAGAAGGTTGGACACGATCATAATGTCATGGCTTTCCGTCTTGATTGAAAAGGTTTTTACCAAAGTACAGTAGACCCTCGATACATAACATTATTGCTTTTTTAGTTAGAGATTGAGAGGTAAAATTGTCAAAAGGGTGACAATAAAAATATAATTATCTAAAATCTTTCAAACACTAAAACATTAGAATTGTATGATTGAATAGCATACATAAAAATAATTTATGAAGAACAAATGTAATATCATAAAAAGGGAAGGTGGCTTTAAATTCAAACTGATTTTAAAACTTTAATTGGTGATGATTAGAACATTACTTTGCTTTAATCTTCCTTATTCCTAATTTTGTCACCGTTGCTATGGCGCCCAATTGGCCCCGCCGGTGTGGAGCCAGCTGTGGCTAGTTGACAGATTGGCTTCCCTTCCATTTAAGCTCAGTGCTCTCAATCTCCCTTTGTCAGTTCTACAACGAACTTCTGCCACGCAAGACGTAGGTTTTGACTTGCCTGCGTTTCCTGTACGGTATCGTTCCCGTCTATTTTTGTCCTGTTTATTATTTTCTCCAGTTTTCGTTCCCGTCTAGTTTGTCCTGTTTAATTTTGATATCCTGTTTTGATATCAATCCTGTCTGCCCCCTCCTGTCCGGTATCGACCCCATCTGTCCGATATCTGCTCGGGCAATTAGTATCGATCTCGTCGGCCTCTGGCTTCCCGTCATTCCACGCCAGACTCTGCTGCCTAACGTGCATGACTCCCTATTTCCCGTAAAATAAAAGGCTTGTGTGAGAGACGTCACGCATTTGGGTCCTGATCCAGTTCCGGTTCATGACAAATTTGTGTCGCGATTGATTGGTTATGTGCATATTATTTAGCAAGGAAAAAGATGAGTGTTCTTTTTTTCTGTGGTTATCATGAATTTGTTGTAAATGTTGCATGGTGGAGGAAAAGTCCAAAAAATTAATTATTCCACATCGTAACGTGAAACATCAGATGGCAGGGATCCGAAAAACCTGGGTTTCACTTAATGACTTCAACCATTTGGGATTTGCAGCAATTTTATGCTGATGGCTTCCATGTTCAGGTGTTTAATAATCTGGATCATGGTATTGTCAATCAAAACGTGCTTACTGGATGAAGTTTCGATAAACAATGCTCGTCATATTTTAGATGCTTTAATACTACTCTCCTACTTTTACCCTAAGCCTTGTTTCTTTGGAGTATACATAATAGTGTCTTTAACCATTTGAATATACACTGACGTACAAGCAAGCGGCAGCATTAATTATTGATCGGGAATTTGATTATTAGACTTGTATTACCGTAGCAATTGGAGAGCAAATATCTGCTTGCCAACTCCAGCACAGTTACTGTCAATTCAGTCTCGATTGTGGTATTAGTGTTTGTTGCCAAAAGAAAGATAATACAAGAGGAAATAAGGGAGGTGTACTGTTCAGGAATTATTTCACATCTGGATTAGGGTACTGCCGTCATGGAATTCCTGTTTTTGTACTATCAATTGTCCTTCTTACACGTTTTGTTCGGTTAGATATAGTGTCCCAACATATTATCCATTGTCTTTCTTTCTTGTTTTTGCTCAGTTAAAGCTAGCGTGCCTGCATTATATTTATACGGCACTCTCATTGTTCTGTTCACATGGGGGATGTTTCTTTTTTCGTCTTTTGTCATGTTTTGTTCGTTTAGAGCTGGTTTGTGTTGGAAGATTATTTGGATGTTCCCTGCAGTCCATTCCTTTCGTGTTTTGTTCAGTTACAGCTAGTTGGTATTCCACCATGTCTGCATCTAATGTCCATGTTTTGTTCATTTATGTATAGGTAGTGTCAACATTGTGTAGCAGGGATGCAAAGTTGAGTCTTCGTTTGAGTAGCTTTGGTATGTTTTGGTAATCTGAAGAACCTGGTAAACGTTGTTGCACACTATCCAATACCGATTGCTTTCTGCAAATAAACCCTTTTTTACAATTTAATTTTGTGTCTACATCTGTTAACAAAACGCTGGAAAACATCTAAAGACATGTTTGCCAATTACCCAACTTTAGGCAAATGTATACCTCAAGGGAGGGAAAGCAAAACAACGTAAGTAGAATTCTGGAGAAGTCACAATTATTAGCAAACTCTGCTGGGTTGGAGTTAACAAGCAAAGTCTGAATGGAATTTCTGGGCGTTTCACTTTGAAGTCAGCTCTAATGTGACAGTTTTTTTATACTTGGCGAGGGGAGTGGGGAAACGGAGAGGGATTGTGCTGGCTGGGGACTTTCATGACGGGATGTGAGGAACCCTATAGGGAGCTGTCAATTTACAAAATGAGCTTCTCTTTTATCCATTGGCTGGGTCTAGCACTTTAAGCTCATACTCTGCATCGCAGCTCCAGCTAGCAGCCATGCATGAATGTACGCGGGCAACACAGAGAACGGCAAGGGAATGAGACGCAGATTGCTTTGTGAGATATCACTTTCGCTCCTTTGTGGGACTTTCACTCGGGATGATAATTGTGCTTTTTTTTCCGAAATATTTGCATAGATAAAATGCAGCAAAAAGAGTGTGTGTTGGTGAATACTTTGTGTAGGTGAAGGAGTGTCTCTTCATGTGGGTGGAATATGTACATTTATGGATGCTCGATCTGTCCGCATACTACACAGTACCTGCTGGGAAAGTGTGTGTGTAGGAGGGTCGGTGATGTTTGCGGGATTTGTCAGTGTTTCACTGCAGATCAAGATTACAACGAGAATATTTGTACACAGTTTCTGGCTTGTTACTATAGCAACTGCTGTGTAGTAGGGCTCAGTCATCATCAAGGGGGTATCTGCCCAAACTGAGGAAGCTCAAGCAACATGCATGCAAATAACTCACGGGTGGGATGAAAGCAGCTTGACGCCTGACTCCATCACATCCAAATGAAAAAGCCCAAGGTGTTGCAGCTCAAAGCTGAGTGATGCAGTCACAAGTGGGCTGCGCTCAGGTTGTGTAGCGAGAGCTTTCAGATCGAATCACTCAGATGGTGTTTAGGGGCCACCTGGGCCTTACGGAAGGACCACCACATGGGGTGATTGCCTTTGTGTGAATTGAAAAACGTCCTCAACTAACTCACAGTTGTAGATCACATCTCTCGATGGAATTTTCCACTTTTGTGATTCAAATATAGTGCTTTTTCTAACTGTGATATATGAAATACATGTAATGTAAGGATGCAAAAGCTAAAGAGTAATGCATACTCACCAACTCTACCGTCGTATGCGTTAGATGACCCTTTTTCTCCATAAAAGAGGCCTATATATTTTTAAATTTAAAACACAAAACAACACCTTGACACTACATAGTATTTTTAGTCTATGGTTGTTTTATCTTGAGGCAAGACTAAAAGTTTTAAGGGTGAATAAACCTCTATAACGATCGCTTTTAATTTTTAATTTGTCTAAAGTTCGCCAATTGTTTTAAACAAGCAACTGTGCGGCAGTAGCTCAGGAGGTAGAGCGCTCGTCTTGGGATCAAGGGATCCCAGTTCGAATCCCGGCTCGTCTGTGTTACATGTCGAAGTGTCCTTGGGTAAGACACTGAACCCCTAATACCCCCAATAAGCAGGTTAGCGCCTTACATGGCTGCAAGGCCGCTATTGGAAAATGTGGAGCACTTTGTAAAGCGCCTTGGGAAGTCATTGACTTGAAAAGCGCTATATAAATGCAGATCATTTCATTTCATTTCATTTCAATACCTTAAAAACAGTATGCGTAATAAAATATACCGCTTTTTAATGTCAAACAGTTGGTATGTATGTTCAATCTCATTACTCTCTTTTGGCCCATTATTTGCACCGCTTGTCCTCAGTACACAATGCACACTCAATATGGGGGTAAGAACATTCAAATGCTTTACAAAGTGTAGACTAAGGTGCAAGGGTGAGGGACACAGGACCTGTTTCACCGAGTCAGCTCAGGAATACCGCGGCTTCTCCCAAGTCACACCCCCTTTACATCACCACACTTAATAGAAGCAATAGCAAGAGTTAATGACCAAACTATTTGTGTTTGTTTTGTTGTGTTATGGAACATAAATTCTAACAGTGGGCACTGTGTGGCAAGAATAACACAAATGTGCAGGAGGGATGGTTGCGACAGATGAGGAAGAATACGCAAGAGTGAAGTGCAGTACTCATCTCTCGGCATACTTATTTTTTTTTTTGCAAGCCAAACTTTGTAATCTTGTTTATAACGACCCAAAAAGTGTTGTATTAAAAAAAAAAGGTTTGTTTATTTGAAACAACCCAAAATATGTTTAAAATGGATCCAAACAGTGAATCAAGTATTTTAACCATGTCTGTTTTTTACAGGCGTAAAAGCCATCAATTAATCAAACATTTTCAAACTGCTAATGTTAACGTTGATAAGACACATTATTTCCACATTAATCTTTTTGCAAACATCGAGCGAGAATAAAAGCAAAAGCAGCAATCCTCATATCTTGGCCGCAAAATTTTCCTGATCCTCTTAATTTGAGCAATAATGTCAAACATTACTTTTAGTGTTTTCTTACCAATGCAGAAAGTCATACTGCTTCAGTGTTAGCCAGTTGCTACAGTTATGCTTCACGTAGCTCGCTACGGCCTGGCCTTAATTCCCATCCTGCCAACTCTGTCCAGTCCTTTCTTGTTCCAACCAACAGGGCCAATACAAATAATTCTGTTGACCTCGATGAGCAATGTTCTTAAACCCGTGTTTGTTTGAGTCTCAAGAATGTGACATGCCCTTAATATGCCCGTAAAATGCACAAAAGGATGAGACTAAAGTGTCATGGTCTCCTACCTAAACTCTCTACAGGATTTACAACACCTGCAAGGTATTATTATGTCATAACCATTATCCCAGTAAATCCTAGAAATACAGTATTCCCTCAATTTGTATAGTTAATTCATTTAACTTGTAAAAAAGCCTCATGTGTATTGGATAAATTCTCCGAGACGTTTTCATTTTCTTATACTGCCCCAAAGGCAAAAATGCCTCAGTTGTTTCCATCCAAACATAGTCTAAGAGAGCATAAATACAGGGTTATTTATTTGTCACTAGACATGTATACAGTTCATTTTGATTGATCCAATCAGTGCCCAGGAAACGACAGTTCTCCGGTAGGTTTTAAATGTGCTTGTAAAGTGTAAATGTTGAACTGTGAAATAGTGAGCGAATACTATTTCTCAATCTAATAGTCAGTCTTGACTATTACCCAGAAAACAATAACATTCATAATCAGACAATGACAAATTAATGTTGCATAGTTTGACTCTGACATGTTTATGAACAGAATACTAATTAATTTTATCCAGTATGGCGGGTCCTGTTTTTAACAGTGCAACGGGGATTGTGTGAAAAGAGAAAAAGCCAGCTGTTCCCATCAAGAAGTGATGAAAAGCAGAACGGAACTCATCTTACTTGCAAACACAACCCTCTGTTCTTGTTCTATTATTTTGAAGTAAATGTGCTGCTGCAATCCACTGTGTATTTATTTGCATTTAGAGAGTCTATGGAGATGCATGTTAATACCCAGTAGAAAAACACATCCTTTTCAAAGTGACGCTGTTGAAGTACTAAAAACTACACATGTGAGATTGTGGGAAATATTCAGCAAGGAATTATGGGAATGAATATGAATTCACAGGATATTTGAATACACTGAAAACAGTTCAAAGGAACAAAATATTTACAGAAAGTTATTTTTCAGACATGTAATTTATTCTGCTTGATAATTAACAAGAATTTGATTCTTTTTTGAGTCTTGAAAACTTGATTGGTCAGCTGCCAGGTTTGGGTTATTGCATGCACACTGTTGTTCATTATTTTGACTATTATTGAAAGCTTGTGCACTGTTGCATTATTGTCACTGTCTGCCAATCATGTGGCTCTTCTTTGATTATCACCCGCTTAGGGGTGATATGCTTTTTGAAACCATCATTTAGATAAAAACAGAGTACTCGGGTCAGTACTTTTAAGACTGTTGGCCTTTTACTTCTTGGGGGTCATCTTCTGTTCTCCTTGCATGATCCTTGCATTGTTTTCTCTCCTTTTTCGTTGTGCCTATCAAACTATAAACTTATCATAACTTACCACGTTTTTGTACTAATGCTTTTACGTTTGCATATCGTACTTTAAATTAATACTCACTCACCAGAACACATTATGAGATATTTACTCTGTTGCAGTAGGAAGCGGTAAAAGTCCTACTTCCATTCTCATAACACAATTGCCCGGTAGCTACTTGCTCTACTTGACTATAATAATGATAAAAAACTCACAGGAGAAAATCCATTCCTATAAAGTTTTTTTTTCGGTGATCTTGTTATATGGATTCTTGGTAAGGTCTAATAAAATCTGTGAGGCAGTGAAAATGTTTCTGGGTTCGATTTGTGAATAGCTGTGTGAGGAAAAAGAGAGAAGAATGTTATGTATTGTGTGTCTGTACAATAGTCATGATAATTCAAGTCAAGTTCTGTTTATTTTTGACGCCCTTAATCACAAGGAGATTAAAACAGACCACATATTATTGCAAACTACAGACTATTAATACACCATCCCCTGATCTAAAACTTACATGAGGGAAAGGAAAATCTCAAAAACCTTAACAAATGAAACCTTGAGAAGGGACCGCACATGAGGTAATGACCCTTCCAGGATGACCAGGCTGAGATGAAGGTTGCAATAACAACTAATACACGGATATTGTCAACATGAAATATAGTTTATTCATAAGCTAAATAATATAAGTGTGTTTTAGGCCTTGATATAAACAGTTCCACTGAGGTTGCAGATAGAATCTCAGGAGACAGATAATTTCACAGGGGGGCCCGAATGGAGACCGCAATGACTTTTCATTTATTAATACAATATATAGATATCTGACCAAACTCTGCTCGACATAATACTAAAAGTCTAAAAGAAACTTATTTCGTGGAAAGTTTTTTTGTTAATATCCCTGGATGAGTTACCTATCAAATAAAGATCAAGCGTAGTCCAAGGCTCATTGACTCAGTACTCACTAAATCTAAATCCCAAGCTTTGCCTCCCATTTTAATCCACCACGCTGGGCTGATTGAGTGACTTTTTTTTTTCCACAGGTCCGCGATGCTTGATTTAACTTTACCCAACTGATTCAGTCTGATGAGAACGGAATTAAATATCCGCCCACGGTGCATAACCATTATGATCTGACATGTGCTGCATGAGAAACAGCTCATTGTGGTGATTAGCAAGAAGGCTAGTAGAGCAGAAATCTATTAAGGTTCATGGCATTGTTTAGAATTTGTACACTTACGATGTGTGTTTGAAATATATTTGTCAATTTTTATGCAAGCGGTGTCAGACATACGTACTTTATAACTGGTCGTAGGTCTTGTGTTACACACCAGCAATTCATGCAGCCTTTTAAAGGGTGCAGTGTCACTGTTTGTACTTTAGTAGTTAGTAGTTGCAAACAAACCAACGGACAATATGATGGTGCTTTTTTGCAAGCTTGGTCACTGCCACCATTCCCATTTTTCTCTGTGTCATGGTTTTAAAATATGCAAATTGGATAACTTCATTTATTGTTTCAAGATGCCTTATTTTTATTAGCCAAACATGGTTTTATATAAGCTGGTTGGACAAAAGTATATTATATGGTGGAACAGTCTTTAAAGTTACGATTTCCTTAAGGTTTGGTTTCCCGGACGACCCTTTTAGAAAAAGAGTGGTTGTTGTGGTTTATATTTGATTCCAGTATAAAAGTGATTGTCGGCCACATCTTAGTCTTTGTACTTTTGAATTTCTACAGCTATTGTTCTGGCGCTCACATGTGCCCGGAATATTCTCTAATTAAAACTTTATTTTGGCCTACCTACCATTTTACAACCTGGATATCAACTAATAAGCGGACAAAGAAAATAGCTCTCTTCTTCAGTATCGTTTCCATGACACTTTCATTATCGTTTGTTACAGATGGGAGTATTATATGCGAGTGACAAATTCTTCTCGTTTTTGATGTCAAGCCTCTAGGCTTTTGAAGAACATTGATAATTTTAAAGACAGTCAGTCAGGATTTAATGTGACCAGATTAGCGAATCTCGTGAATGTAGAAACACAAACTAAGAATTTGTCAAAATATTTGTTTACAGAAAAGAAATCAGATGGTGTAGAGGAAATTAACATTCAAGATTAAAAATACATTAAAACACAAGCTTGACTACATTTCTAAACAAACAAAACAGAAATAAATAAGATTCAGATATGTTGGAATAGCAACAGCTTATAACTGAACAATAGATGCAAGAATTAGAATGAAAAGAACATGTTCATGCATGAATAGATCATCTACCAAATCTTCTATCACCAACCAGGTCTATCAGAACCAAACATGGCAAGAGGACAATATAAGAAACATTTCAAACCACTGCCAGAACAATAGCGTAATGTGCGTCCATGAAAAATAAGAGGCTCACTAACCAGCTGTAACTAAAACATGAAAGTAAGACAAAAGTAAAAATATGTTGGAATAGCAATAACTTCAGAATAAAACATGGAAGTCTTTCCGTTTAAGTTTTCCTACAGCAATCCTTTGTAGCTTATTTATGCCCCGATTATTCTGTAAATATAATCTTTGGAGAACCTGCTCATCATGTTCTCGTCTTCATTTTGATAAACTAACACAGAATCAAATGGGCAAGTGTATGAATGTAATAATGTTATTCTTCAATACTAGCCATTATCAAATTATTTTCTGTAAATTAACTTTTTCCAAAACCTTTTTTATGTCTACATTAGTGGGACCTCTACCCCTACCTGCACAGAGACAAGATTGATGTTAACATTTGCACTGTCTGTGTGTGTCTTGGCTTTTTCACTCCGTCCTTTTTCGGAATAGCTCTGCATCAAATATTTAATAGTGTCTGTAGTGTGGCTTTCAGCTTCGTCTGAGCTCAGGGTCATAGGCAAAGACATCAAGAGTAATAAAAGTAATCGCACGTGACCTCTGAAACGGAGAAGGAAATGGACCGGTAGGTGAATAAGCATAATTTTTTGGAGGATTTATGCAAAGCAGGAAAGCCAAGAAAAGGAGTGCCACTTGCAGTCTAAGGAGGAAGTGTTTCCGAGAGGCTCGTGAACAGCTGTTCAGACTAAAGGGCCTGCGTGGAGGTGAAAGGCACGACACCTCTGGATGCCTCATCAAGCCCTTGACAGGGAAATCACTCCAGTCGCTTTGCAGATAGACCTCATTAAGCACCAAAGGGCACCCAGTCCACACGACATGTCCTGCATGACAGCTGGAAACCAAAGTGGCCTGAAATTCTTTTTTGGGAGTCTTGTCTAATTGATCGTCGCGTTAATGTTAAACTGATAATATATGTAATCCCATAATGTCCAAGAAAAACAAGGATTATAACCTCTCAACGTAGATATTGCTCTGTGGATTTGCCCGGCGTGGTCGCTTCCAGAAATAGGTCAGTTCCCGCCATCTTTCTTAATGGGATCTTGGGCGGCAACCGGGGGACCATCTGTTCACCAAGCCCTTGGTCATCCTTCTGCCATCCTATCAACCCAAACATTGTAAATAACCTCAAAATTGCATATTAAATCAAATACAACTCATATGTCTGTTTTGTGTGCTGCTTTCTTTTATCTTTTATCGTGTGGTTGTAAACTTTCCTCTCAATTCTGCCCAAATCAGTCTGTATGAAGATTTGAGATGAAGCTTTTATCCGTTTGTTCCTGTATGCTCAGATTTTAGTGATCTATTCTTGTGCCTAATTAATTTTTTTATTGCGAATGGGGACAGAACAAATTATTTTATCTTTTATTTGCAGAGATATATTTTTACTAGTGCAGTCTAGCTACTTTTACAAGCTCCCAAGCTAGTAGTTTTACCATTTTCTAATGACATTCTGGGCCTGAATGCAATTTTATAAAGTTATACGAATCTGATTGTCATTTATTGTTGAACTTGACCCGAATCAATGCTTGAAACTTGGAAACATCAGAAACTGTTTCTGCCAGTAGTGTTCCTTGTGCTTTATCATGGATATTACTGAATACACTTTGTCACAGCTTGTCCTCAAATGAAAAGAAACGTAAACAAGCGCATTTTGGCAACATATCAAGAATTTTCTCGATATTGTGTTTCTGTCCTCGAACGTCCCGTTGTGTTGAAAATGAGTGTGAACATTTTGTTGACTGCTGCCTCAGATTGACCTCTTTCGTATTCCGAGGACACATCTCGTTAACTGTGTTTACCACAATGTTTTTCACCAGCGGTCCTCAACCACTAGGCCCTGGACCGATACCGGGCCTTGGGTCATAAGGTACATGTAAGGAAAACAGTTTCAGTCTCTTTTGCTTGATATTGTATTATTGACAGCGCTACAGTCTTACCAAATGTGTAACGGGTGTTTGAGCTGGTGTATCTGAATAAAAGGCCATTCTGATGGGCACAATTGTCGGGCAGTGCGACTATCATGTTGGAAGCGAGGATCACAGCCCACAAACTGTAGCACAAATTATGAATCAAACCAAATGTCTGCGCTCCAGTGTCAGCTATAGCAAATTAGCGTGGAGAATGGTTACTGCAGCCCACTATGTCATGTTGTAAAGATAGGAGACAAACTAGTAGCCATGGATGAAAGATAAATAATTTGCAATTTATGAATGCATGTAAGCCGAAGGTCGAAAACATGACACATGACACAAAATTAACACTTTTTTCACAAGGTATGATTAGTACTAGAGATGCGGCTCGACGTGACATTTTCCGTTAAACTGCAGGTCACCAACCTATTCTGAGCTGAGAGATACTTTTTGTTACCTGTTTAGTGCAAAGGGCTACCAGTTTGATATGCATTTTGAACAACTTTTTGTGTTATCACCATATTAGAATGTACCTTTATTGTCATTGTTACAAAATGGGTTAACATATTGTGACAACGAAATTGCTGACAGCGATAAATTAGTTACACACACTCCACGGAAAGCGTAATCAGCGAGGCTAAACAGGCAAACGCGTATATACACAGTATACACACCGGCATGCAAACAAGGATGCATCCGCTTCATCACACAAATACACTCAAGAAACATACCGTGCTTAGGATATCATCCTGGTCATATCCCTCAAGAGGGGTGACCGACACATTGTCAATGTTTTTATGCTATTACCAGGTTAAAGGCTAAAAAGAGGCTGTCAACCACAAAAACATAAATAAAGTTACAAATCAAATTTCTGAGGAAATCACAATGACCCATTACTGCTGATGGGGTTATCATGTTAGTGACCCTTGCGTGACCAGAATTTGTTGCAGTAAGTTAGCACAGAGCTGTTTGTGTGATTTAATGAGGACACGCCCACATTGAACATAATTACGCAGTCGATTTATGGTTATTGTTATGATTATTGTTATTGTTATTGTTAATGTTGTTATATTTAAGAAAATATATATGTTATTGTTGTTGTTAAAAATATTGTTATCATTATCTTAGAAAAAATACAAACACGTTTTTTTGTGCTTACATTTTAGTGATTTTGTGTATCTGTGCTTTTCAGTATAAATTTTCATATAATTTTGCGCATTTTCACATCCTTTTGACTCCAAGATGACACAAGTAGTCAGGAAACCAGCAAAGGAAAACGATGTAGCAACTCAACCTCCACCAACTTAGGTTTCTTAAAAGGCACTAAAAATAAAAGCAAGTCAAGTCAAGTCATGTTTGTTTGTATATCCTCAATCACAAGGAGACTATTATGAAACCATCCCCTGATCCAAAACCTACATCAGGGCAAGGAAAAACTCAAGAACCTCAACATGAGAAAACTGGAGAAACCTTGTGAAGGGACTACAGAGCAAAAACATAAAATTAAGAACTAAAAATGCATAAATAAAACGAAAACGAGTTGTGGTGGCTGCAGTAGAAAGTCTTGCATGCATGAAGTTAAGGTCCCTGGTTTTATACAATTAGGCAGGCATTCAGAAAAAAAATGTTTTACGCCCCAGACCTTATTTGCTGAGCATATGTGTGATGATATCCTAAGCACGGTATGTTTCCTGAGTGTATTTGTGTGATGAAGCGGATGCATCCTTGTTTGCATGCCGGTGTGTATACTGTGTATATACGCGTTTGCCTGTTTAGCCTCGCTGATTACGCTTTCCGTGGAGTGTGTGTAACTAATTCGTCGCTGTCAGCAAACTCCTCAGCATGGGTACAGCTGTCAAAACAGCCTCGCCTCGCGCGTCATGACAACGGTTTCATGAACATAAATGGCGGCTTCCTTCACCGTGCCAGGGCCCGATTTGTTTACAAATATTGCCCGGTTGCAAACTTGAGGGTCTTGCATCACTGGCTTTGTCGAGCCAAAGGGAACTTTGCATATGTGAGGGAATTCATGAGGAAGTTGGACAATAAAACAAATCCACCCACTCGTTCCTTCATGATATAGGAAAACACAGACAATGACATAAAAACACACTAAAAGAGCTAATTCTTGCAGGCCTACTTCTAATATCTGTAATTGAGTGTATATATGGATTAAAATATAATCAACTGATATCAATTTTCTGACACAACAGATAAAAGCACGAAATCTAAGGCACAATCATTTATCCCACAATTTTTAAACAAAAACAAATCTTAATATACTTTTGTTACTACAAATACTATTACTGTAATGATAAATGTAACAGTACTCATCCACCTATCTATCTACCCTGGTCATATCCCTCAAGAGGGGTGACTGACAGCAAGACAAACGCATACAAAAAAAATGGGGAAAAAGTAGCAAAAAACACGACACCATTTTTTGGACCATGACCAACCCAAATGCCCAAACACCCTGAAATGAAATGATCTGCATTTATATAGCGCTTTTCAAGTCAATGACTTCCCAAAGTGCTTTACAATGTGCTCCACATTTTCCAATAGCGGCCTTGTATTCCAGCCATGTAAGACGCTAGCCTGCTTATTGGGGGTATTAGGGGTTCAGTGCCTTACCCAAGGACACTTTGACATGTAACACGGACGAGCCGGGATTCGAACTGGGATCCTTTGATCCCAAGACGAGCGCTCTACCTCCTGGGCTACTGCTGCCCCGAAACAAGTTAAGCACGTCGGCACCCAAGTTGGTCATGCTTTAGTCCCTCCAGATGAAACGGGACACGAGCGGCCATGTTACTCGGGTCAGGGTGACACAACACACTCTTTTGTTCAACAGCAGGGCCCGACAGCTTTCACTGGTTTAACCCTGCTGCATCTTTCATACAGGTGCCCTGCCCATCCCTTAGAGCGCGTCCAAACATCCCACTATCCTTTAACCACACCTCGCCACTCATTCCTATCACCAACAAGAGCTTTAGCTCCCATTATGTTTAGACATCTTTCCTGCAGTGCACTCATAACACTATCCATCCACGTCAATCACGGTCTTCCTCTTAGTCTCCTTCCAATGACTTCTGCTCTGTAGATCCTCTTCAACATTCGCTCGTCATCCATCCTCTCCATGTGTCCAAACCAACTGAGTACTCTCTTATCCACACGCTTGCTCAGTTCCACTACTACTGCAGTTCAGTCCCTCAAAATATATTTTCTTAATCTATCCAATCTTGCCAAAAACATTTCATTTCCTTCTCAAATATGCGTTCAGGCTACAAGTGTCCGCACCATACAACAGTCGGCACAATCAGACTCTCAAAAAGTCCCCTCTTAACATCCATACTCTTGATGCTCATCACTCTCCTCAGACCACCCAAAACCTTGCTTCCTTGATTCACTCTGTGCAATACCTCAAACACCATTCCACTAACTGCAGCCACCTCACAACCCAAGTACCGAAAGCTTTCAACTTCTTCCAGCACCTGTGCATGCAACCATATTTCTAACGCCATGCCCACTCCATCACGTGAACACTTCATCACATTACTCTTCCCAACATTCCCACATAACTTACGCCTATCACATACTCTTCCAAACTCCGTTACCAACCTTCTCAATGTTTCCTCAGAATCAGCCACAAGCGCTGTGTCATCTGCAAACAACTGACTTACCTGCCACACTGTTCCACTGTTATCCATCAACAGTCATCATACAATAGTGGAAACGAAATTTTGAATAACTGATTCTTTGAACCTTTATGTATTAAAGTTATTTCTTTGCAGCTGAGGGTAAGAAACAAATAAGTATATACAGTATCTTTATGTAGATTTTTTATTTTCATTTTGTTGGAGGATAAATGATTATCTGTCCGCTTTCTTGGAGGACTTATGAATGAGAAAACTTGGAATTTTCCATTTCTGTGGAATTTTAAATTGAGCACAATAATGTAATAATGAAATACCTTATTGATACTCAAATACTATCATCAATTCATTCCATAGTCAGTAAGCTGTTGGTTGTTTAAGTGTTTGTGCCTTTTTTAGTTTAGTGTTAAGGTTATTCTAAAATACCTAGTAGTTAAATTTCAATATTTTAACCTCATTTGTAACATGGTATTAAAATGAATATTCATTGCTATAGTCTAATTTTTATTCATGTGATATACCGATGCAATACATTTACATTTTTCGCACTACTTACTGAATTCTGCATGTCTGTTCTTTTGGTTAATTTGGCCACGTGGTACTTTTATAATATTGTCAATAGGAAATTTGCTATTTATCTTGTATACTATCACTTTCATCAGCCTATAAAACCTGAAAATGTGTTTTCAAAAAAATGTTGAGCAACCCAATGTAATTGTGTCCGGGACAACCAACATGACACACACTCCATCCTCGAAGTGATTGGCTGTCCACCAAAAAAGAAAAGCACATCAGTCATGTAGGTGTGTGAAAAAAAACATTGATCGTCATATCCCCAGCCAATTCCTCCGTAAATCAACAGCAAGCTCCACTGACAAATCTATTCATTTTTCAGCTCACCGTTCACCAGTAATGAAAGTCAACATCCAAACAAGCAGGTTCATATTCCCTTTACACAAAATTGTCGTCCTCCTTTCCCCCATTTCTGTTTTAATTTGCTATCTTCCCCTATCGTCATTCATCAGCTCGGTCAATCCCAATCCGATCTGTATAATCGGGATCCTCCGCATGGTGATGAATATCTGTTTATGCCCCAGGAGCGACTGAGTGGGAGAAAACGCACGCCAACGTCTCCTCGATTGCGAAAGTAAACTCGCCAAAACATCGCCTTAAAGGACAGCCATGTTTTTTTAATAAACTATCTCTATGAAATATTGATGGCACGATCCCAGTAAGCGGCTGAGGGGTGCGGTTCTCTGGCATCTCCAATCGTGTTTGTGCTTGATCAATTTGAGCGTCTCGTTTTGTTTTTATGGCCATCAATTCTAAAATCTTGAGTCCTATGTGGATATCATAAACACATAACGTATATAAGCGCGTTTACGTCTGATTTACAAGCTGGTGATTAACAGTTCCCATAGTCACAGGTGAAATCTCTCTTTTGCTGGGATGCCATCACTTGAGAAATGTGCCTATGTGGATCAAATCGGGTGTTTCATTATTCTTCAGGTGGCGATATTTTATTGATGGGTAAAAATAAATAAATAAGAGTCTGAAAGCTATGTACCGACCAGTGGGGGAGTTAAATTGATGGAAAAAGTGTAGGACCTGTCATACATACACAATACACAAACGCACAATGTTTCCCGTAGGAAATAACCATCGTTTTATGTTGCCACTGTAATCCCTTTATTGGCCGTACGTCTAATGTGTGAAAGCCCGCCGTTAATCTGAAACATTAAAAACGATAAATTGTGCAGGCATAAGAATGTGCAGTTTGAGCTTGCGGCCCCTTGTTGGAGGTGTGTCGCTTATGGAGTCGCAGTTAAGTTTGCGTTTGCTGCAGTGCATTTTGATTAACGGTAAACGTTGGTCAGATGATTTCTGAAATGAAAACCGACACCCTGGCTGTAGATAAGAGAAGGCTTTGTTGACTCAGCCCACGTGGGTTGGAAAGAGATTTCATATCTCGTCAAAATCATTACAGAGCCAACGAACAGTTGTTTCTTAGAAATTCTCTCAGGTCAAATACATTGTGATAATGTCAGACCCTTTTTTGTGAGCTAAAGCAAAGTATTCATAGTAAATCTGAGAAAAGATACCTTCTCTCTTTGAGAAAGACAACAAATATTCACTTGTCAGTACAGTCCGAAAGGCCGTGACTTTTGTGGAAGCCTCACCACCTTCAAGATAGTGTTTCAACGGCTAATCAATAGTGATTTGATCTTTCTTCAAAAAAAAATATAATGATTAACATTATATTACATTAGGGCAGCACGGCGGCGCAGTGGTTAGCGCTTGTGCGGCACAGTTCATGTCATGGGAACCTGTCGTGGGTTCAAATCCAGCTCCAGACTTTCTGTGCGGAGTTTGTATGTTCTCCCCGTGCTTGCGTGGGTTTTCTCCGGGCACTCCGGTTTCCTCCCACATTCCAAAAACATGCATTTCAGGTGAATTGGCCGGTCCAAATTGTCCCTAGGTGTGAATGAGCGAATGAGTTGTCTGTCCCCGTGTGCCCTGCGATTGGCTGGCAACCAGTTCAGGGTGTCCCCTGCCCACTGCCCGAAGATGGCTGGGATGGGCTCCAGCCCCCCCGCGACCCTAATGAGGATAAGCGGTACGGCTAATGAGATGAGATGAGATTATATTACATTTTCTCAAATGTGATAGTCACAACAAGGTAAAATGTATATTTGAAAAAAATCCTCAGTTTTAGACAGAATATAGAAAAAAATGAACTTTTTTTTCTTTGTCGAAGCTCTAATTCAACTCGAGTTTTTCTCAACCCATTGGTTTTCAATTTCCGACAACCCGGGTCAACTTTCAATCCCTTTGAGGTTCGGTTTTGTGTTAAATCCCAACATGAAGTATCTGATGCCCTCAGTTGAGGTCCGCCACATCGCTGCAAGCACTTTCTCCGCCGATGAGTCATCACACTCTTTCTCTCTCGCTCCGTTCTATTAGGCTGTCCATTTAGCAGCTAGACCTCCATTTCTTCAGAGACGAGGCTTATTTCACCCTCACTCAGGCTGCAAGGTCAAGAGAGGAGGCTCAGCTGTGATTTTTTTTTTTCTTCAACTGTCTTTTAAGAGAAGTCCCTTGAATCCTTCAGCGACCGCCAGAGAAAAGCCTCATTTATGAATATGAAAAGGGCAATTTTTGTGAAACAGATTACAAAATTTGCGTTTTTGGAGTACAATAGATTCTCATTTACTGGAGGGTTAACATACAAAAAATAAACTGTGCTTAATCTGTGCAGTAAAACCCTAATTTTGTTTGCAATGTCGTACAAATAAATAGTCTACTTTCCTGTCAAATGATCATTTCAATCACCTCTCTGAACTGAAAGCAGAAAGACAGTTTGGCCAATCAAAATGCAGAACACAATTGACAATGCTAGTCAGTGAAATACTGATTGAAACGTGAAACACGTTACAGTGCAGTTTCACAGTACTTAAGGCCTATCCATTTTGTGTAGGTGTATGTTGTGTCAAGAACCGGAGCAGGATCAGGACCCAAACGCGTGACGTTCTCACACAAGCCTTTTATTTTATGGGAAATGAGGAGTTATGCACGTTAGGCAGCGGTCTGGCGTGGAAAGACAGGAAGCCAGAGACCGACGATATTGATTACAATTGCCCGGGCAGATATCGGACAGATGGGGTCGATACCGGAAAGGACGGGATTGACAGGATAGAAAATGAAACAGGATATAGAAAATAAACAGGACAAACTAGACAGGAACAAAAACTGGAGAAAATAATAAACAAGGCAAAATTAGACAGAAACAAAACTGGAAACCGAAATTAAACACAATAAACGGGAACAATACCAGACAGGAAATACCAACAGTAACAGGACAGAGTCAAAACCCACGTCTTGCGGGGCAGAAGTTCGTTGACGGGCTGTCAAAGGAAGCGTGAGAGCGCTGAACTTAAAATAGACAGAAAGCCAATCTGTCAACGAGCCGCAGCTGCCTCCACAAGGGCGGGGCCAATTGGGTGCCATGGCAACCGTGTAATGTTGGACAATTTCTTTAACAAAGTTATTAAATTCTTAGCCTATTAAACATACTTTATTATGGCTTATTTTAAATAAACTAGCAAATTCATATTTCAATAAATTGTCCTTAAAGAGCATTTTTATTTTTATTACTAACAAGTGATATACTCTAAAATCAGTTTAGTCCAAAACAACCCACGTTAGGTATGAAAACGTACCAACCCTGTACTTGGGTTGATTTACTGAACATGTTTTTCTGTAGAAGAGAATTCTGCAAAAAAATATTTTTTTTTTTTCTCTGAGATAACACCTCCCAAAACTGGTTTATTCTATACCTAAAAGTCTGCTTTACTTTGTTTAAAACAACCAATTAGGTCACTTTTGGAAACCCAGATAAAATGGGTCAAAATGTATGAAAATTTTGGGTTGGTCTCATTTTTGTCCCAAGTGTATTTACAGTGCAGACTACCGTATATTGAGCCTCTTACACCGGGCCTGGGACTCATTTTGAAAGTAAAAATGTCTAGGAGGCAAAATAAAGGACCATTTTTTGATTCTGAATTTGACTATAGATCAATGCTTTACATGTTTGCTGTCACTTTTCTAGCACCTAATTGTTAAGACCAACGCTGGTTGACCAGCCAAAATTATCATTTATTTTAGAATTTCCATGATACATGTCTTTCCCTTATCAGGGATAAAAGCGGTGGGGTTTCTTATGCATGTGTTCGGTAAAATCCACACCCGACTCTGAAACCATGGCTCAAAGATCCAAAAACTGTTAAACCGGGACTTCTGGTCACTCTACACTAGTGCTGTTCAGACGTCACCTCTTTAAATATTATTTTGATTCATCACTTAATTAAATGAAGACATGGATAGTTTACCGTCGCTTTGAGATAATACGATTCAGCTTACCATGACTAAAGAATTGCTATGCTGAGAATTTTTTTACTGTAGGTTGTCTATCCTTGTGGAAATGAACCAATAGCAAGGGTCAACAGAAATTCTATTTGATAAGAATGTCGAAGTATGCAAAAATCAAGCCCTGACAATGCAGATATTTTGCTTGTCTTGTCAGTTTTTGGACTTCCTGTCACCTACAGGACAAACGCTTGTTGTTGTCATGACAGCCGGGTATAGCCTCAGGAACAAGGGATTATTTGGCCCCAGCGTGATGCAAACCTAATAGATCATTGTGACTTGCTGTGTCACGTTGATCCAACTTGCTTCCGCGAATTTCTCTCGACGCCAGACTCAGATTGTAAATCTTTACAAAAACACAACTCTTTGAAGGGGACAGTGTATTTTTAGAAATATTAAGGGAATACAATTGCATTGGTTGTGAAGTGCACTTAGTCAGCAATATTCCTTTTCCCTTTGAGACTTTTAATGAGGTGAACCTAAATGCAAGCCAGCGTATCATCCCAAAAGTTCAAGAGCTGTCTCTGCAGATTTGCCTCACCAGGTTCTCGACGCCCGAGCGGAACTTGTTCTAACCCTTAGACTTAGGGTGATTTTTGTACAACTGTCATAATAGTCTGAAAAATAGTCTGTGTAATAACCTGTGCAGCCCTTTGAGACTCTTTGTGATTAAGGGCTATACACATAAAAATGACTTGACTTGAATGGCTGCACAAATATGAGTCAAGAACAAAGCAATCACAGAGAAATCCAGGTCACCGGGCCCTTTTCCTTGGGCCCTATTTTATCCAGAACAACAGAAAACAAACTTGATTTATGCATGCAGAAGGACTAGCATCAAACACTCTCTGTGATTGGCTGCTCTCCCGGCAATTTATTGACATAGCTTGATGCACATTAATGTGATCATAACACCTTGTATGGGGTCCACATTTCTCGTTTTATTGAAAATCTGCGACAAGCACATTTTGCGTCCATTGTTAACTGAGCAATAAAAGAAATGTAAGGAGCTGACCCTTCTAGTAATCCTCTGCCTATATTTGAACCATCATACTGCATTTTTTGTGACACCAGGAAGAGGCCATATGAACCCCATATAAATATTAGTAAATGAGTTAATATCTATCTATTTATCTATTTACCCTGGTCATATACCTCGAGAGGGGTGACCAACAGCAAGACAAACACATACACAAAAACAAAAAAAGGACAAAGTAGCAAATAACACAAAAAAAAATGACCATGGCCAACCCAAATACCCAAACAAGTTAAGCGGCCATGTCACTCAGGTCAGGGTGACACAACACACTCTTCTGTTCAACAGCAGGGCCCGACAGCTTTCACTGGTTTACCCCTGCCGCGTCATACGGGTGCAGAAAACAAAATAAAAAAGGGGAAAAGCACACACAAAAATTTCTGGACCATGGCCAACCCAAATGCCCAAACACCCAAACAAGTTAAATGAGTTAATATATGATAACTATATGCCTCCCACATGTCTTGGGACAAGGAAACTAAAAATTACTGAGCCCTTTTTGTAAAGTCAAATTATCATAAGTACTAAATGAGTAAATATATTGCTATATAAAATCTTTGACGACATCATAACAGGTCAATTAAGTCGAATGCAAAGCCATTTAGGTCTCTACATTTCCTCCTGGCTGCTGTGCCATTACTGTAAACCGTGGGGACCTAGACAATAAACCTGAATAAGGACATCAATCTTTAGGGCTTCTTGATCTTATGTGATGCTATAAACTTCTGAGGAGATAATAGCCGAATTTTTGTTGCAGTGACTTAGCATATTGATCACATGTATTCAGACCCGAAACTTCTCTTTGATCAACTGAGCCAGTTATGATCTTAAACCATTTCATTACATTAGCTACAGTGTCACTCCAGTACTGTTGCTGAAGCATAATTAGTCAATGTGACAAGTACTCGTTGCCGTACAGTTGTGTTACACTTGGTATTCATGAGCTCAAACCTGTCCGACCATGCTCCTCTGTCCTCTACTTTTAACAAGTCTTTGGAGAACTACCTTAGTCAGTCCACAAGGAATGGATTAACCTGTAAATTATATACCGTCTGTATGTCATTGATTTTGCTGTACAAGGTATTTTTTCCAAGTCGCCCTGCTTCAAGTATAAAGACAGCTACAATCTAGGATACTCAGGCTGGTTGCACAGTAGTTTAGTAGACCCAGGGGATGGTTGTTGAATTCACAAAACGTTTAGTTTCTGATATTTACTTTGTTCTCTATTAAATTGCCTAATTTAAACATCGATTAGAAAAGAGTATCTTGACCGCCAGGCCTCATTGTAGCAAATTGCCGCTTTGGGCTTGGTTAATTAGATACATAATTAAAAGGAAACAGTCCAATTATGTTGTCATTGG
Organism: Urocampus carinirostris; assembly: GCF_059441175.1. Classification (NCBI taxonomy): domain Eukaryota; kingdom Metazoa; phylum Chordata; class Actinopteri; order Syngnathiformes; family Syngnathidae; genus Urocampus; species Urocampus carinirostris. The sequence continues at coordinate 28,816,021 of NC_142361.1, forward strand.
CTCTATGTGAATGCTTTATGTTAGTATTTAGTTTATTCCTGCTATTTCAATTCCTGGCTAAGTTATTAAGCACCAATGCATGTTTAATTTGACTTAATTGTGTTTATTTTATAAAAATATAATAAAAACTAACTTAAATCTATTCAAATTAGATCTATAATGAGAATTGGCGTGCTGAATGATACAATATCCGCAAACCTAGATGATTCATTCTTCATATCCCTGCAATAATACTGCCAACCAAATACTTGTTTTTAAGCTTCAGTCCACGGCGAGTTTTTTTGACCGACTTCTCAACAGAACGCCCACTCACAACATTTCTGATACCCCCTTAAGCACTATTGTCCCCATCCAAATAAGGAAACGGGAATGCAATGCTTCCTTATCCACTTCTGCTGAATGACTTTAAAATGACCTTGAAACTATTTAAGGAGGAAATCCCTTCCAGCTCAACCTAGGTCTGGCACGGTCCTTCCATCAGAGCTCCAATGGTCTCACAACGGTGAACCTTTCAGAAAATTCCCTTTGGGGACTGATTAAGCACCACCTTGTTAATATTCATCATTTGTGTGTGTGTCTGTGTGTGTTTGAGGGTTTATAATGCTTCTAGTCATCTGCTGCCTCCACTTCTCCGTCTGGCTCAGCCTCTTTATACATCAGCAAATCTGAGTCACACAGAGAGAAGGAGAGAGAGTGAAGAGATTGGTACATAGCGATGGGTCTGACTGCATCCCTACCTCGCTTTTATAGGGCGGACAGGTTATTTTTGGAGCCACAACAGTGGGAAGATATATTGCCCCAATTCACATAACCCACACAATGGAGACGGCCAAACCAACTCTATCACTCTGGTTTTATACTGACGGGAAAGTTTTGCAGTCTCACACTGTCTTCAATTCTGACTGGTCAGTTCGCTCAAAGGCTCTTTTGAGAGAGTGTATAATTAAAAAATGTTTGTCAGGTTATAAATATTGAGCATTTGTCTCTTGACATTGTGTTTTTTTTCTTTCATTCCAGAAACAAGGTTATACGCAGAGCTAGGTAGAGTGGGCAAACATTTTACTCAAGTAGAAGTACTGTTACTTCAAAATTATATTACTCTAGTAGAAGTAAAGGTAGTCGTCCATATGCTTACTTGAGTGAAAGTAAAACAAGTACTTGGTGTAAAACTTACTAGAGTAATGTAACCTAGCAAAGTCGTTTCTATCAGTTTCATTAAAACAACCAATCAGATCATCAAATTATCGAAAGTCCACCCAATCAACAAAAATACATTAAATTTAAAAGTGGATTAAAATGATCAACGTAAATTCAAGCGCTTTAATAATCAAGGAAAAAAATAGTACAAATCAAAAGGATACATTGAGCACACGTCGCATATTTAAAGCCCCAATACTTATCTTAACAGGCAACACAACAAGCTAGCCCATGAACTCGAACAAAGGAGACATTGCGTATTGTAGCTGGTGTTTGGCACCCTTTTTAAGGGGAACATGCTTTTCATGTGAGGCAAGGGGTGCTCCTCCTCTTCTGTGCTTTCATAGTCTGTATTGGTAAGCAACATTTTCCATCTGTTTCATCCGTAAACAAAATTTCCCTTGCTGAAGTTGAATCAGGTCACGTGACGAGGCTGCTACATTTGATTGGTCAAACATGGTAAAGCCTGGCAGAGTTCTGCGTCAAAATAAATGGGCTTTAGCGGAGACAGACAGACGTGTACTTACGTGGATGGGATTTATTAAGTACCGAAGTAACGGCATTAATGTTGCTTAATGTAGCGGAGAAAAGTAAAAGTATAGGGATTTGAAATTACTCCTAATGTACAAATTTTCCCAAAACTTACTCACGTGAATGTAACTGAGTAAATGTTTCTACCCAACTCTGGTTATACGTATAGTCTCTCTTTGGAATAGAACCCCCACTGTGCCATTGAAAGCTACTGATTTCTTGTCCACCAGTTCTCACTGCCACAGATTTAGTTTCATGTTCCCGTGCCTATAATCACCATTCCTATGATCCAGACAATCATCAGATAAACATATTTGATGTCCAGGAGCGTTTGACACAATCCACACCAGGAAATCCAGCTATCAGAGACGTATCCTGACTTAAATGTGACTTGCGGACAGGCTCCTTCATTTATTTCAATTCTTCTAGTCGCACACATTCTATCAATTGTCCTTAATGGCCAATAAACAAGCTCATGATGAATCAGTTAACAGTCTTATACATTCTATCAATGTCAGTGGACAATGAGGTTTTTAAAAGAACATTAATCGGGGCTCCTTGCTAATTGTTCCACTGCTACCGACTAAGTGTTTAGTTAATGTTTGAGGAAGCATCAGGGACGGCAACTTTCGGTTCACTGAAACCTTGGCCGTCTGGGTTGTCAGGGCACCACTTCCTGTCATGTGTCATGGGCGAGTATAGCCAGGGGGCGACTCTTTAGGCCTTTTTTGGGGTAGGGTTTTCTCTCCTCTACATTAAACACATAGTGATTGTATCCATGGTTACCAGAAGCAGGAAAAGCATCCTGATCTGACTCAGATATTGCCCTTTCATTATCTGGCTGCCTTTTTTGTTGTATAGCGTACTCCTGCTCTTGGATTTTCCATCGTTTAATTATGAAAACGTACCCCATTTGGTTCCCCTTGATGAGCCACCTTTCTCTTTTAATACGAAACTAAAACACAAAGTAATGAAAGGATCCTGGATATGCATGTACCACAGTTAAATAAAAACAAACACAGAAGAAACCTCATTCACCCCCCTACTCCCACACAATAATTTTGGTCTCATAAGTGAGTAAAGCAGTCACATTCAAACACATTTTCAAATGTCCCAACACAAATGTCTTACCATTTTACACCTTGGTTAAGGGATTTCCAAATGTATCCGGTATATGCTGAAATAACAACTGATCATCGGTGAAGTCAGCAAAATTGGTACCATCTGCTTCAACAGGTTTCACATCCGTTTACCCCGCTGTTTCCTGGGACGGGATAGCCTCTCAGTCTCCCTAAAAAAGATCACCTCTGCCCCTAGCCCTGCTGTTTGTACTTTCCATTCATTTATTGGCATGAAGACAAAGGTTGATGTAAGAGGCTCAGTTCGGTGTAAGCCTCTGAATTTAATCCAGATAATATGTATATATAGCTGATATTGTGCCTTTATAGCCATTCCCATTTTCTTGAATACAAATCAGTTATTTTAGTCAAACCTGTGATTGACTCCTAATTCTGGAAAGTACTCCTTTTCTGTTGCCATTGGAATTCACAAAATAACTATGGTTAAGTCCAACAAGAGCAACCTCATACATTTTCTTCTCGAAGAATGCAATATTTTCTATACTGCATTTTGTTCTTTCCACACCACTGCTCTCAGTTTACAGATGAATAACTTTGACAGAAAAATCAATGTTTATGATGTAAACATAATTCACCTGGAATAATCTTTTTCCCTGCCGAACAAAATCCCTTCAGGTCATTTTGGCTCCTGGGTTTTCATATTAGAAGTCTGGGAAAGTGCTAAGTAATGATTTGTTGCCCCATTCGCTCAGGGTAAACGGTCTTGAATTGCATCAGTATAGACTTTCTTGCCTCTGATGAAGGCTCTGAAGCAGAACAAGCTCATATCACTCGGAAAAGAAAGTACCTGTTCATTCTCAACAGGTCGTGTTTTTGTCATTTGTCTTGCTTCAACGGAAATATTGCATTGGACGGATTAAATAAAGAAGTGCTTGAACACCACTTTGGTAAAAAGCAAGCAGAAACATTAAGGTGATAAATGATCAAATTGGAAAATTATGACCATGGCAGTATAATTTCTGCAATAAATCTGGTGACTGCACAAATAGGCATTGCAAAATAGATCGCGAAAAAAAAACGTGTTTTATAGAAGAAAACTCTGCAAAAAAGAGTCTTTTTTGTGTGCGAAGTAACACCCCACAAACATGATTTATTTATACTTAACAGTCTGGGTTATCTTGTTTACAATGTTAAAGGATTCATATCACTCACCAAATTCAACAGACTACTGTGCTTGTTTTCCCCAAAAATTGAACTTGTGTCCTGCCAGACTTACACAATTTATGAATGGATAGTACTGTGACATCCACTGTATATGGATGGATACAACAGTAGAATTTTTGGTGAGGGCGCACAAAATAAAATACAAATGTCATGATTACTCATTGCACTCAGCTGTCCCCGCTTGTTTGGCGGTAGCTGCTGCTAATTGCCCATTTGATTCCCCTCCTATTTCTACACAGTACGCAAGTCACTCCTTGTCAGTCCGTCAGCGAACTTCTGCATACGCAAGGCAAGCACTTTGACTCTGGCTCCCGTCGGTCCTGTCTTCATCCGTATCTTACTCGGCTATTCTTGATTTCCTGTTTGTCTCAGGCTATCGACCCGTTTTGTCCATTTGACCACGCTCTGATCTCCCGCTCCGACTAACGACCCGTTTTTGACCACCGACCACGCTCTGATCTCCCGCTGCGGCTATCGACCCGTTTTGCCCCTTTTACCCCACTCTGATCTCCCGCCCCGGGAAATACATTCCGCATTCCAATCACGCTCTGATCCGGTGAGCTGCCTGCTTCCCTCGTCCAGTGAGCACCGGATCGTTGGCGTTTGTTTCCTCAATATCCCAATAAACCTTGAGTGAAACGTTACGAGTTTGGGTCTACCATTTGTCCTGGTTCTGACAACAAATGTCCCGGAGGGATCAATTAATCGACATGAGGCTTATTCGCCTCTTTTCTACAAGTCTAAAATTTCTGAGTGCCGATTGCAGTTAACTTGGATTCCCAAACGAGGACGCTAATTGCCTATTTCATAAAATAATGATCATTATCATAACTTTAGATGGGCTACGGGTGCACTTTTATGTTTTAATTCACAGATCATTGATTTATTGGACGATAAATTACTAATTTGGTCAAAAACAACAGCGCACACATTGATTGGTGGTTACATGTAGCAAGACATCTCTCTATATATGGTTCCTCCTGTGTGAAAATTCACTTTATATAGGAGGTAATGGAAAGGGATGCGGAAATTGATGAAATACTATTTTTAGGCCAATAATTTGAGAAAGTGTCACTTGCCCCGTTGTTGTTGTTTTGGTTAGCAATAGATATGACACTCTACCTCTATTTTACCATTATTATTTTTTTCTATTGGAAAAGTTCCTCTGAAAAAGGAACCCTAGGAATGCTACATTAGTTGGATGTGTGATATTCACCTACAAAAAAAAAATCACAATGCTTTTGTGAGCGTAAGGACAGAGTGAGAATTGAGTTTCTGTCGCGACACTGCTGCCTCTCCATCATGTCACCTTAGTATTGTATTGTATTGTACATGCCGGCCTTTGGTTACGGCCTCCTATTTGTCACCATCGCAGCGTTAAAGGCTCTGCAGAGGCATTCTGTAGTTGCCCTCCTGAGTGTGTAGGCATTGCGGTACTGCCGTGACTTCTTTTTATGCGGCTGTCACTCAAGACGGATTGGTACAAGCTTATATGGCTAAAATTAGTATCAAGGTTGAATGAGAATTTCAAACATTTGAAGGTTTCAGAAAGGAGAACAACCCTTTGGAGATGAGAGCTAAGCTAGCATGCATTTGAAGTAAAAGTAGACGGGGATAAAAGTGCATTTTTGATTTAACTTACCTGGTTTTTATTGTTGGTAAAGCCATACTCTTTGATATGAGGGATATCGATATATGTTATAGTGTACTGTGATTTTCAAAGGTCAACTTTTCAATCATAGCTTTTAGGATGAGGCGCCATCAAAGCATTGCAAAATCTGATTGGTTGCTTGCTGGTTAAATAAGAGACTTTTTTATGTAAAAAGTGCCTCCACTTATATTTCCTCACCCCCCTTTTTAGTTTCTTACATTTTGCAATACTGAATAATTTAATTTTGAATAATAGGCCCAAGAATGATTTGAGTAGCCTACGGGAATGTACTAAAGATAGGTCACCGATGATGGAACAGTGGTTCATTTAGAATTAAAACAGAACAAGAATGAGTTAGTACATTTTTGTTTACATTGCTTTTGTGCAGAGATTGAAGGGAGGAGCAGTTAAACACATATTAACGGGGGAGGGGGGAGAATAATATTTAGCTTTGTTGAATAGTGCGTGTATATTTTGAAGGAAAGTTCTATTTCTGCAGGAAGTAATGGGTAAAAAAGCTAAAGTGATTTTATTTCCACCTTAAATCCAAATCACGGGACTCAAAGCAAGCCATTTTGTGAGCCTTTTTCAATTTCCAGTTTTTGTTCCTTCAGATTTTAAGCCTTTTTAAGCTTAATATACACAAATGTAAAGTAATATTTTCACTTCAACTTGCTGTGGAACTATGTATGATAATTGTAATATATTATAACCCAGTAATTACTGTAAAACTGTTTTACAATTTTTCTGGCTTACTTTACATAAATCAACCCATACGTTTGGGTTGTTCACAACAAAATGAATCAGGCTGTTTAGTGTATTTTACCCATTTTAGGGGGTACTATTCTAAACAAAATATTTTGACACAGGGATGACAACAGTAACCTACTTTAATGTACCGAAAATAGATTACCAGTTATGGAACGATGGCTTGCTAAGAATTTAAATGGATCAAGGATAGGTTGTAAATGTATTTTATGTTAGTCTATTTTAGTTTACCTACTATTTTATTGATTGAATGGCGTGTGTATATTTTTAAGGCAGATAATAGTTAGGCCCTGTCGGGAACCGGAACAGGAGGAGAACCCAAATGCGTGACGTTTCTCACACAAGCTTTTATTTTACGGGAAATAGGGCAGTCACGCACGTTAACCCAAACGCCAGTGATTCGGCGATCTTTGGGCGGAATACGTAAGGCAGCAGTCTGGCAAGGATTGACAAGGAGCCAGAGGCCGACGAGATCGATACCAATTGCCCGAGCTGATATCGGACAGATGGGGGCGATACCGTACAGGACGGGACGGACAGGATAGATGTCAAAACTGCATATCAAAATTAAACAGGACAAACTAGACGGGAACGAAACTGGAGATCAATATTTAAATAGGACAAAATAGACGGGAACAATACCGGACAGGAAACAAAAGCAGAAAAACCGTACAGAGTCAAAACCCACGTCTTGCGAGTACAGAGGTTTGATGACGGACTGACAAAAGGTGAGTGAGAGCACTGAGCTTAAATAGAAGGGAAGCCAATCTGTCAACGAGCCACAGCTGGCGCCACACGGGCGGGGCCAATTGGGCGCCATGGCAACTGTACCAGGCCCAAGGATGGCTTGAGTAACCTACAGGAATGCTGTAAAAATAGTTCTACAGTTATGGTTATGGAAGAATGTTTTACTAATAAGTCAAACAGAACAAGACGAATATAATGCATTTGGTTTTATTTTTCATTTATTTAACTTCTATAACAGAATATATGTATAAGTAGATTTTCTAAATAAAGTCATCAATTAGGCAGTACGACAATATTTTTGTTCTTATTACCGTACCGTCGGACTCCAATAATAGCCCATGTGTAGGGTCTTATAGCAGATGTCACAAGAGTAAAGCTGAATAACAAGCTTATATTGCATTCCAGTTGATGACATGCCAGCCTGACGCTAAACCTATAAAATCCTCTCCCCTAATTGCTTCGCGGACCAAAAGACAGTTGAACTTTCCAATGATGGGCATGTTCGATATTGAACAACAATCACAGAATCACCGTTTGTCAGCAATCAATCGTCCCAGCACCAAAGCAAAGGTGAGGGGCGTCTTTTCCAAAGTAGGGCCGTGATCCGTTTTCTATTAATGGAGATCGGAGATCTTGTCTGTGATCATATCCTTATCCTTCTTTGCAGACATAAATTGGGTTTAAAATAGAATTAACTTTGCAAGTAAGACTATTAATTATCTACAGATTTAATAAGCGTGTGACGAAAGCAAAATTAATGATACAGTTTAGAACCCATAGGGCGAAGAAGAAAGTTGGCAAATTAACCTTCCGTTAATATCTCCAGCCTATGAGAGCACACAGAGGGCCTGATTAGTTACAGTGAAATATATCAGCTTGGTTTTAAATATTTCATGAAGGAGCTTGGTTCTATGCTCTTTTTACTAGAAGCTTCCTGATGGGAAGAAAGATTTGTGCCTCTTGTTTGTGGGATCAAGGACTACTTGAGGGCCTTCATGTCAGGTTGTCAGCCCACCCACGATATTGACCAAGCGAACATGACAGCTGTACATACGGCTTGATTTGATCTGGCAACATACGAGTAGCAACACATAGAATACAAATTCAGCCTTGCTACCTTTGCAGATTCTAGTCTCAGGTTTAACCTTGCTGCTAGGGAAGCGAGTGGCACGTTTTATCAGGAGCCTGACAGTAGCAAACGAAAGTAGGCTTTGACGCGGATGATAAACTTCTCATTAACCTTCAGGAAATTAAACGAAACCTCGATTTAATTAGATAAAGATAGTGTCACTGCCGCGTCTCCTCTGAGATGAAACGTAACCTCCCGCGAGGTGCGTCGGAGAACTACGACGTTCTGAAAAAATGCTCTGATTGAGAAATATTTTGAATCCAATGAACCGCTGGGATTCCGCAGCTAGAGTAATGGTAATATAAATTGCATTGCTGAGATAAGAATTTGACATCATCAAGTATGGCAGCGTGATTTATGGCATGATTAAAGCGACATAATGGGATAGCGGGGCAGTAATGTCGCTTGGACAACTGCAGAGTGACCTGAATGCATTAAAAGCAACCGAACAGATGGAGACAAAAACCACCAAGCAATGACACCAAACTTCCTCCCACCTCACTTTTCTTAGCGTGAGTCGACTGCTAATGGGATGAGAGGCGGTGCTTTTTGTCTAAATGCCAGGTTAGCTGCAGTGATGGATTAAATAAGCGTATTTTGTCGATTTTGGCAGTGGTAGATTTATACATTTTAAACGTAAGGTCCTAATTGGAAGTGTGTTAGTCTTGCTGGTTACTTTAAAAAAACATGACCTTTGGAATCTTGACCTCCAGTCCGAATTAATCATTTGTAACATAAATGGCGAATGAATAACCCCTTTTATATGCTCTCTGTGGGCAAACTGATCAGGGGGGCGACAAGCACCAGCCAACAAAAACATGGTGCCAGAAAACATCTAAAAATTATTCGTTCGGAAAGAGAGAAATCATAACTTAATCCCAAAGGTGAGAACAACCAGGAAAGGTATGTGTGTGTCTGTGTGAGGAGTAAAACTTTGAAGCAATTTACAAGACAAGATCTAACAATATCCAACTATTCACTTGTTCAAATTTAAATACAAAAAAACATAACTGGCGGAATACAGAGATGAAGAAAATGGGGTATGAGAGATACAAGAGATTGGGAATAGTGCATCAACAACTATGGTTAACTATGTTGTTATTGTTGCTATTGTCATATCATAACTGTTATTATTAATATTATTACTATTGTTGTTATTATCATTAGTGTATTTAATAGGGAAGATGAAGGGGTAGGGAATATAAGCATCTGCTTCTTAATACCCCTTTTTGATCATGTTATGTAACATTATTTTGTGTTGAATTATTGTTTTTTTTCTGTTTTTATTTTAATGTTCGAAATAATGTTTTCATTCATTCATTCATTCAAATCATAATGTAATACATACATTGTTTCTGTATATAACTTTTGACATTAAATGAATGAAAATTGAATTCATATTCCCACTAAAGTCAACAAAGTACTATGCTTGTTGCGTCAAAAATGAGCTCTGTTGCACTGGTATGTGGCCTGCTATGGACTTACACTAGCATTTATGGATGGATACAACTGAGAAATCCACTATATATAGATGGATACCAGCGTGGCCTTTTTGCCGCGGGGGCAGAGAATAAAATGGAAAATCAACCGAGAAACATTAAGCTTTTTTTGGAGTAAGGTGAGGTTTAGGTGTATTATTCAATCTGTTTACTACGAGTCAAAAGTTATTTGGCAGCACTGAAAATCTCCCTGAAATAAATGATATATATCGGCATTACAAGCATTGGCTAATCCTAGAAACTAATGTCTCCAAGGTTTTATGAATCGATGATGATTTTGAAATGCTCCCTCATGACTAGATTGCCGCAAAGACTTGGACTAATATACTCTTTCACACATTCTACTATACTCTCACACCCAGTCTACCTTAAACTATCACACGTACCACTGTACAGTCATACACACACTATTATACTCTCTCAAACATATAACTATACTCTCATACACACACAACAATGCTGTCACTCATAGAACTATATTCTCTCACATATACTACTATACTCTCTCACACGTACAACATGGAAATGTGCATTTCCATTAATCTTTCTGTCTTTTTTTGTGGCTTGTTGATGTCCGCAGTCTTCTGAAACCATATAATGGACGTACTGAATTACATAAGCTTCAAAGTTATCTCAAATTCGAATGATAATATCCTGTGTTTGTGGTCATTTGTTAATCTCACTTCTAAATTGTTTTTGCACTTCTACTGCACTTTGAGACTATCAGTAGCATTTTAGAATAGATTTCCTTTCTACAAAGTCAAGTTTGTTTGCCATCAGGGCACACGGAGACAAAAAAACATTCACACGCTCATTCATACCTAAAACAATTTGGTCCTGCCAATCAATCAACCTGATATGCATGTGGAAACCCACACAGGCACGGGTAGGACATGCAAATCTGCACAGGGAGGCCGCTTGCTAGAATTGAACGCTGGATCACTGCACCGTGAGGCTGACACGCCAAACTTAATCAATGAGTGACCACGACTCACTGTAGGGCTTGTCAGGGAGTTGAACCCGAGACCTCTCGCACCCTAAGAAAGAATTAGCTGTGTCCCTTCTTCTATTTCTGCTATATCTGCACTTAACTGTCTGAAATCCTCTTACCCAGTCATCTGGATGTGTTATATCCTGTGTATTCTTCATATATGGCCTTTTTTATGTTTATTTGGCTGTGTCTTTGAAAATTTAATTCCCCTTATGGACAATAAAGATCTATCTTTCTATCCCCTAAGCCCAACAAGCCACTTACAAAACATTTTTGTCATATTCTTTCAAGCATTGTTGTGACTTTACAGCACAAATACTTAAGCGTAGGATTCCAACATGCCCGGTAATAAGTCCAAGACCTTAACCTCTCGACCATCGCAACTGCATTTAAAACATATCTTATAAATTGGTCAGTCATACAAAACAATACTGCTATACCTAATTTGTATCAGTGCATCCATAATTTTAGGCAATTCTACAGTTCTCGTTGTTCCCAGTGGCAACGATTAAATTGGAGATACAATCTAGCCCTTGAACCGTCTTAAAATCTGCACCGCGTTAAGTCTTTAAGACACGGCTATCGAACCGAGCTGGCACGGCTGTCACGGCTGAACACTTTGACTGGAAATAATAGAAGCCTGCAGCTAGAGCACATCTGCATAATGGCATCATATCAGCTCCGTGTCGTGGCAGCAGCCCTCTCTTTGCTGGCTGGTCTCATGCACCCTCTCATCTTCTTCGCGCTGGTATCGTAACGGCAGGAATCCTACTCCCTACTGTCCAACGGACAACATGCACAAACATAGGCAGCACAAAGGTGGAAGCCGAAGGTCGGGGTGAAGAAGCGGGTTATGAAATATACACGCGAGGGGAGCGAGTGCATGCTCGTATGAGGAAGAGGCTGTTTGAGAAGTAAATCATACTTGCTCTTACATATAACTTCATACTCTCACACGTGGTACAACTATACAGAGATCCCTTGATTTTCAGGGTTAATGGGGACCAGAACCACTCGCGAAAAGTGAAAATCCGTGAAGTGGTGTTGCCCACCCTTTTTTGTAACTTCCACTTGCCCACTCACCCACTGAGAATCAGAGAGCTAGCCAAAGAGAGAGAGGGGTGCATCGCTTCGGTGGCACGACATAGACAAGGATCACAAATCCTTCTTAGTGAGATGCAGAAGGAAGCAGCGTTGTCTGGAGACAATCAATGTTCCCTGTAATTTTCCACGGGTCTGAGCGTTCACACAAAGTCGGTGAACAACGCTTGAAACAACAGTGAGCAACAGCAATCCCAAGTGAGGCAACTAAGTCATTATCAAACATGTCCAAAACTTGACATCACGTTACATTTTGCTGAGTTTCCGGCAATGCAAAAACATTTCTCACTTTTGAATGAATTGACGAATGTATGATTGCAAAAGTTGTACGGCAGACAAACGTCATTTGTATTTACAACAATTCTTTCACAAGATTTCCATTTCTTTTTTTTTCCTAGTATCTTTTGTCGCATAATACTAACATTTGTGGCTGCTTATTTAGTCGGTTGCACGACACACAACTGTATTTAATCACATTTTTAGTGGAAGTACAATGTTGGCAACAAGATTGACTTGGTAAAATTGGAAATTATTTGAATGCAACACAAACTTTTTCTTCTTTTTCCCTGTTTTTTTTCAATTTTCTTAAATTTCTTTTAAAAAATCTCATTGTGTTTATTTTTTACTAGCTGTTACTTTTTTCTTTCTGTTCTTTATTTTTTTTTTCCTTTGTTTCTTTCTTTTTTTTTTCTGGCTTTTTTCTGAATTTTTCCTTCTTTTTTGTCTTCCTTTTGTTTCTTTTTTTCTCAGCTTTTCACTACTCTTTCATTTTGGTATTTTTTTCTTTTCTGTTCTATTCCCCCTTCCTTTAAGTCATTTTGTGCATAATTTTACATAATATTTGGTCAAATAGCGATGAAAGAAGCAAAAACAACCTGAAGAGCCGTTTATGACCCAAAAGAGTCGGTTCCTTTTAGTGAGTCGAGCCGAAGAAGCAGGTTCTCAAAAAACTCGACTGACTTTACTCAACTTCGTTCTATGTTGACTTTGACTTCAAAATATCACATTTAGAACACAACGTCAGGGGAACCCTTGTATTTTTACCTTCATGCACTGTAACTTTGACTTAATTCGCTTCTTAATTAGCAAGTTCGAGCCCTGATTTTTGTGGAGATGCGAGGAACCAAATTGCAACCAAACAAGTGGGGACAAAATTACTAACAAAATGTCGTGATGGGGAAAAAAAACAGAAACAACAAAATCAGCGTTAGCAATGGGACTGGAAATGATGCCGTCCAAACTTTTAATATAAAGGGTTGAGGATAATTAGGAACAAGCGTGTGCTGATTGGATACCCCTGTGCCCAGTTCTAAACCTGGTAGGCGCCCTCTGGGGGAAGGAGGAGTACCAGACCCAAACACATACGACTACTATATGTACACTATACTTTCTCCAAAATACTAGAGCAACACTAGTTTGAAGTTTAACTTTACAACATTTACACACAGATTAGTGTGCATCACCATGGTTACCAATTTTAGAGTAAAACAACACTGACGGGTGGAGGTGATCATTACGCTTGGTGTGAAAACTGCCTTTAGTAATAGCGTTTTAAATGGTGTGTGAGAAAGAATAGTGTGTATAGTAGTGTTGTGCATGGGTATGACTGTGTCTGTATCGGAGTATAGTTTTCCATTTGTGGGAGTATATTACATGTGAGAAAATGTATGATTTATTTCTCAAACGGACGCTCATAGCCTCGTGGCCGTGCACACACTGTGGCATTTAAGCTCTCGCAGTGCCTTGGAGGACATGCTCTCATATTTTCCACCCATCTTTCTCTTCAGCTGCTCTCATTCTGTCTCTGCCACGAGCCATTTTCTGCTACCTCCTCATGCTCGTCACATCCCAATGGGGGCATTTCTCCAATATTCCCTCATCCCTCCATCTCCCATCGTCATCTACCTATTTTTCATTATCTCAGTTCGCCTCTCGCGGCATCGCTTCAGTTTTTTGGGGGGGTTTGGAGTCTTCGTAATACCTTCAAGGTCATGACTGTGAGGGAGGACTGGAAAGGGAAATGTTTGAATTGCAGGATGCTATCAAGGACGGTTGACCTTTACAGAAAGTGTTTAATGCCGTTTTTCACGGTTTCCGTGAAATGCTATATGTGTGAATTTGTTAGGCCTTTTCAATGACAGCCAAGCAGATTTTTTTTTTTCCATTTAAGTTTCAAAGCTCAATGTTCTTTCAATGTTCAAAGCAGGACATATTGTAAGGCTTTTTCATTTCTAGAATTGCATCTATAATAATGTCATGCAAAAACATTTCTGAACTAGACCAATTGCAAATTGACATTTCAAATGCTTATTATAATGTTTAATGCTCACAAAAATATTTATATTACTTTAAGTACCAGTGGTTCAAAACTAATTTGACGAAATAGATAGATAGATAGATAGATAGATAGATACTTTATTCATCCCCGAAGGGAAATTCACTTTTCCAGCAGCATCCCTAAGCTGAGAACAATCGAAAATAACTGAGAACAATCGAAAATAACACGGGAGCTGCTGGAGTGGCTGCCATTCGTGACGGCGCCGGAGAAACGATTCAATTTGAATCATGGAATGTATATAAAAATAATATATATATATATATATATATATATATATATATATATATATATATATATATATATATATATAATTAACTATAAAGCGCTTGTAAATGCAAATTAGAAAAATTGAATAGCCCCACATTATTTCTTTCTTCATATATTGCCATGGTATCGGATTTAAGACTAAAGACGCTGTCCGACCGAGGAACGAGTTAGCTTCCAGACGATCTTTTGTAAGTTGAATTTGTTCATAAGTTGCTTCAGTAATATATTTTGTATGTTTATGGTTTGTATAAGTATGTTCAAGGCTTGTATAAGAAACCTGCATTGTTTTGTACTAAAAAATAAACATTTAATAATATAATATGCTCCATAGAGATGAATAAAATTAGGTTTTACTTACTTTTAGGACTTGCGCGTCAAGAGGTCCTCCTCTGTGATAAAAAAGTGGCTAAAAAAAAACGTTCCGACCATTTTCTCAAACGCATCAAGCTTTCTTATTCCACTTTTGTTACAAAAGAAACGGCTTTTTTTGGTTTTTGGTTTGAACAAATTTATTGACACTAATAACAGAAAACAATCATGACAATCTCAACAGCAATTAAGCACATTCACAATATTATATTCCAATATGACATTTTTAACAGCAAACACAAAGTGAGGTTTGAACAACCCTTCTCGAAAATCTTATTAGCAATCAAGCATATTCACAATTTCATTATATAACATCTTTGTTAGTGTCAATAGATCCGTCCAGGCCAAAGTCGATTGTCCTCGGTCTGAACAAATCCTGACCTCTTTCTTAGACTTTACACCAACCATATTGAATGGATACACGAGATGTTAAACAGTAAAAACGTCAACGTTCTACAGTACACTTTGTTACGATTACACATAAACCAGGAAGTAGAAGCCGGATTTCTACTTCGGTGTGGATTCTGAGTGACCTCTCACAGCGCCACGCAGTGGGAAGAAGCACTACAGTAATGTCCTCTACTTGGAAAAAGTTGCACACAATACAAAATCTAACTTACAGCAATGTCTGGATATTTTTCGATATCCCGAAAAAAATGTTTGTATCTACCAGTTTGCGTAAGTCGAATGGTCGTAAGTCGGGGAGCGTCAGCTTATGCAAAAACACTCAAATCTGTATTTTTTTTTCCCTTCTGTCCCAGGCATTTCTGTAAAACAATTTTGCAAAAAAAGCCCCTCAACTCGAAAAGTGTGCCCACCCCTGATCTAGAACCTTTTAATCCATTTCACAGTTATTATAGGAATTTTTTGTAGGTTGTATTTTACCTCCCGCCGTGGAAAAATGCAGAGTCTAAAAACATTTTGGTAAAAAATTGTACTAGGATCAATGACCTAAAATGTGATGAATGAACGAACGAACGAATGAATGAATGCCCTCTGTTATACAGTAGGGAGCTTCACTTTTCAGTGCAAAGTAGGATGAATTGAAAATATAAAAATGAGTACAAATATAAACATGTGAAAAACAATATATTAATAGTATATAATAAATATGCATTTAACAACAGAGGCAGTATAACATTATTTGTTGTGGTTTTTGTTTGTGCAAAACAACAACATGTTGGGTCAAATCAACCCAAGTATTGAACCATTTTTGACTCAAACTTGGGTTATTTTAGACCCATCTTTGTTTGGGGTGCAGATAAATTTAGTGGTTAAGACAACCCTTTGAAATTATTTTTATGAGGAACTGGTTCTGACTAAAAGGTCCAATAAATTGATACGTTGGAAATAAATCAAAGTCCCACACCAAAGTCAAACTAGCAACAAAGGGTTTAATAGAAGAAATTTAAAACTGCAATATTCTGATTAAAAATATGGAATATACTGACCATGTCATGAACCGCACATATTTGGCCGAGCTTGACTTGAATCATTATTATCTTTGTTTTGTGCCCATGTGTGAGTCATTTGTTTTCAACCGTGTACTGCTCAAGGCCATTTCTGAAGTTGTTGACTATCTTTAATGTCACTGTTTCTTGCTTTGATGAAACGCTCCACTGGGGTTCAACTGGAGTTTATCTGAATATATCGGAATCCAGAATTCCTTGTACAGATGCATTAAAAAAACTGTCTGATATGTTTAAATGTGGTTGATCGGTTGCTTGGAACCCTTAACCACTGAAGTCATAGAGGTATCATTTCACGTGGTGTGTCTTGGGCAAGTACAGCCCATTCCTCTCCAAGCCAAGCCAAGTCAAGTAAAATTTATTTATATAGCCCTTAATCACAAAAATGTCTCAAAGGATTGCACAGGATTCCAATGACACAATTACCTGATCTTAAACCAACATGCGGGCAAGGAACAACTCAAAACATCAGCGTGAGGAAAAAGAGAAACCTTGAGAAGGGACCTCACAAGTGGTATCCCCCCTTCCAGAATGGCAAACATGTTTCCAACCGGTCTCTCATCTCATCTCATTAGCTGCACCGATTATCCTCAGTAAGGTCGCGGGGGTGCTGGAGCCTATCCCAGGAATCATCGGGCAGGGGACACCCTGAACTGGTTGCCAGCCAATTGCAGGGCACACAGGGACAGACAACTTGCTCATTCACACCTATGGACAATTTGGACCGGCCAATCCACCTGTAATGCATGCCCGGAGGAAACTCACGCAAGCACGGGGAGAACATACAAACTCCGCACAGTAAGTCCCGTAGCTGGGTTTGAACCCACACAGGAGGTTGCCAAGACCTTAGAACTGTGCCGCACACGCGCTAACCACTGCGCCGCCGTGCTGCCCACAACCGGTCTCGAACTGTTTAAATACAGTGAAAAAAAAAGTATTTGAATACCCTGCTATTTTGCTATTTCTCCCACTTAGAAATCCTGGGGGGGTCTAAAATTTTCATCGTATATCTTATAAGACAAAAACATGAATAATGGGAGAAAAACAAGAATCTGAAATAACGATTGGTGATCCTCAACCATTGATTGAGCAGCTCTTGTCACAAACTGTCCATCCTTGTCTCGTCCTGGGGGTCACTTTACTCAGATAATTGTATGATTGTTGAGAAAATCTCTCACTTGGTCATTCCAACTTGAACCTAGTGCCGAAGGTAAATTTCCAGTCATTTGCCATGACACAAGATATCCCCTGGGAAAACCACCACAGCTATTCAAGGATAGGTCACATGAAGGAAACACTTTTAAGTGGTTGATGCAAAGTCAGTGCATTGGTACTAGAGATCTCAGAGACATCATGTTATACAGTTATTGTGAGAAAAAAATGAAAGACCAGGACCGATTTTAATCTAAATTATCGAGTATCAGTTTTTAATTATTATAAGATACTGTTTTCTCTATAGTCATTGATTAAGCAACATAGTATAGTATACAGTCTTCACGAGATCATATTTGTTTGTAGTACTTTTCAGATAGTGAAATGTAACACAAATAGATCATGAAAATCCTAAAAGTCAAAGATAAAATACCTTAAACTCAATCATGAAACACATAGGGAGCCAAAGCATTGATTTTAAAAGTGGTGATCCAAAGCTGGCCCATGCTGCATTTTGCAACAGTTGGTTTGCGATATTCCAGAGAGCACGGAATTATAATAATCTAAACTACAGGAAATACATGCATGCATCAGCACCTCTGTGTTTGGCTTAAAGAGAAATGGCCGGACTCCGGATATATTTTCCAAATGATAAAAAAACAATCTTTAGTATATTTAGAAATTTAGCAAATCATATTGTCACGGGCCTCCACTGAGGTTCCTGTCTCTCTGTTAGTTCTCTGTCTTTTTCTCTCTATCTGTCTCTTTCTCTCTATCTCTCTCTTTCCACTCTCCAGTCTCGCCCCTGTCTCCTGTTTCTTATCTCTCTTAACCTTACTTTATTTCCCAACTCAATTCCAGATTAGATTTTTCTCGTCTAAGCTGTGGTCACTTGTCTTGA
The DNA here is from genome assembly GCF_059441175.1 of Urocampus carinirostris. Taxonomy (NCBI): domain Eukaryota; kingdom Metazoa; phylum Chordata; class Actinopteri; order Syngnathiformes; family Syngnathidae; genus Urocampus; species Urocampus carinirostris. The sequence goes on from NC_142361.1 coordinate 28,834,434, forward strand.
TTGCCCTCTTATTGTGAATCTCCTTCGTCCCTATTTAAACATTCTGTCCCCCTGGCTCTGTGCTAGTTCGTTGTCTTCATGATCACGTCCCAAGCACTCTCGCCTCAGCCTTTAGTTATTCCAGTCAATTGAACCATAACCTCACCTTTCAGATTACATGAAAGTTTCTTGGACTGTCATTCTCACTGCTTGGGTTTGATAGTATACAGACCCCTGGCCTGCATCTCTGGCCCCAATTGTTGCCTCTCTACGTGACTTCCCGTTTACCAAACCCTGCCCTGATAAAAGATCACCGTTACTGGACCAATCCTTATTTCTGCACTTTGCTTCCGCACGACTATCTGTGAGTTCTGGATATATAGTATATTATAATATAGAAAATGATCAAATTTTTTAATGATGCTTTGGGAGATCAAGCAAGGAATTATATCACAGGTGAAAAGAAATTATGCTCATGGGATAACATATAAAGGAGCTCTTGTCCCGTCTGTCTTATTCTTCCCCGCCCCTCCTCACTCCTAGCCATCGCCATCTGACAGATGCTCATTTTAGAAAGTGTCATCTTGACAGACCTGAGAGGCTTCCCCCCTCACCGGGACGCTGCGCCATCCCGCCCATCAATCATCGGCCCTGTTGCTGAGGTACAACAATAACTTTGCGTCTGGCTCTTCGAGGCCACCGGGTTAAGGGAAGCAAATTGCTGAGCTTCAAGTATAATGGTCACTTTATCTGTCTGAGTTGGGTCGTAATGTTCTGTTTGACGTCTGAAGTGGAGACTAAATGATGGATTGTGATTTCTTTTATGGTTATGTATACAATATGTGTTGTAGTTTGGAAGAAATAAGGGTAGAGTAGGAAAATGTATGTACTTTTGTATGTAATTGCCTCTGATGTTGACATTTGGGGATCTAAAAGTTGTTGGTTTCAAAACAGAACATTTCTATTCTGATACTTCAGAACCCCATGTGTTGACGACATCAGTGTGTATATTATTTTGCGTATCTTCACAATTGGGCTTTCCACTTTGCACCTGTCGTTGATGCCGATGCCAAAGTTGGTTTTAATTAACCTCGGTGCCCTGATGGTGTTGCATTTCACGCCAGTGTTTGGATTTTCACGCATCAGAAAATTCTGCCAGTGCTATTACCTTACCAGATAAAGAATTCTCATACAATTTGGATAAATAGTTCTAAGGTACCAGGCTACCAAGGAGGAGTCTGGGACATTAAGGTGATTGAATTGTATTTAGATTTTTAGACGGGAAATGTATCGCATAACACTGAAAAAACAAATAATGTGTTTACTATGCATACTAAAACTCATTTTATCTTTGGTTGATGTCCGTGGTCTTTAGTGGCTTTGTTGAGCTTGGGTCATTGATATAAGACTGGAGTGCTAATGATGTACTGCTCTATTGCAAAATTAGTACCAGCCGCTCAATTTAAGTGTATCCATCCATTATCTGCACCGCTTATCCTCTGAAGGGTCGCAGGGGGTGCTGGAGTCCATCCTCGGCCTGTTAAGTGTATTCTATGCTTATTATGTGTTGCATCTGGCATTCAAATGCTGCATGTTGGCAATAAAATCAACTTTTATATTTAGCACAGTAACTAATTGAAGACTTCAGAATTGAGTAAATGAAATGTGTTATTTGATTCCATTAGATATGCTTTTAAAGTATAAATATACATTTAAAGTATGGTTTAATGAGTATTTGAGGAAGTTCAAAGTGTTCAAATTTTAATTTTATATTTAAATGGATGTATCGTAAAAGGTATAACATTGGAGGTTATCGAGTTATGACTTAATAAAACAAAATCATCTTTTTCAATTTGCATCAAGCAGTAATGTGTATTGTTCATTTTTTGCAAAAGCATCATTGAACAACAATACAAAATGCTTTGAAATTGGTCTTGGTATTGACTATAATTTGGCATAATGCAATATATGCACTTGTATTTGTAAACATATTTGATTTAATAAAAAACAACATTCAGAAATGTTATCATTCAATTACACAATTTATTAAATGCTATACTGACCTTGAATCATCATTGTTTTCTTGTAATATAATATTGTACGAGGGATCCTCAATATGTTTCAAAATAATGAAACGTTTTGCATTTCTTGTGGTGGGCGGGTCATTTTGACTTGGGCATTTTGGAAGAAGCTTGCATGCTAGAAAAGTGTGAGCCTTCTTGACACTAAATTATTACAATCACCAAATGATAAAAAAAACAAAGAACAATCTTAGGTATATTTAGAAATCTAGCAAATGATATTTACACAATTCTGCATTTGGTTCCTGTTTCTCTGTAGGTTCCCTCTCTATCTTAATTCTCTATTCTATCTATCTCAATCTTACCTTATATAGTCAATCCCTTCCAGGTTCAATTATCCCTTGTCACAGCTCTGGTCACTTGTCTTGATTTCCCTCCTAACTCGAGTTTCCCTTGTCACTATCAAACACTCGGTCTTCTTGGCTCTGTTTTTTTTTAAATTTTATTTTATTTATTTTATTTTTTTGTATTTTAATCTTATTATTCAACTATTGGATTATGCTACGTATTTGATTAAATTAAGCAGTAAGATTGTTGCAATCATCTCCAGAACCTATGGTTCCTCATTATGGATAAGAAATGAATATTCTTTGGGACATTAATAAGAGTGAAAAATGGCCTCATGGATGTCAGATTTGAGAGTAATACACGAAAATCATGAGTAGTTGTTTAGTTCCTATCCATTTGTCTCTTAATGGTTGGCTAAAAGTCATTTATACTTTTTGTAACATTGTAGTTTCCTTGCTGTCTTGCCATCGCTCCTCTCCGCTCTCATTAGTTGGTAATTGTGGTGGCTGTCGGCATATAATTGGGCCCTCTTTGCTTGCCAGTTATGCATCATTAAAACGCTTCACTTGGAAGACAATCACAAATTTAAATACCAAATCTAGCAATCCACCATCCAGTGACCGGATTGTTCGATTCGGGGGAATAACTTTCCCAAAGGCCTTTTTAATATGGAACAGGAACTTTTTGTTGAAACCAACAACGGCGCTATGCTATCAATTGGTATGCTTTTGGTTTGCAGCAAGAATCGTCAGTGGAAAGGCTGAGTTATGCCCGCGTGTGACCGGAATACAAATCGTGCTTTTCCTAACAGCGATGTCGGGTCATTGTGTCTCCAACCTCTTGCCATTTCAGTCCAAGGTGTGTGTGCAGATACGCGCCATCAACATTTGATAGAGGCTTCATTCTATGTTGTGCGTGAGATTCTTGTCATTGCCCGTGTGTGTGGGGTGGACTTGTGATTATGTCTTTTGTGTTTCTGACAGCACACGGACAATGTAGTATTATTTGTCCTGGAAAGGACATAAAAAAGAGCACAGGTAGGATGGAAGCCGTGCAAACACTTGAATGATTTAATGAGAGCACAAATCAACAGTCAGTACTCAGGCTGGATTGTGAACAAATATTGGTGATTAAATACCTCTTATGTGATGTGTCAAAACAGGTCTATAGTTATCACACATCAACTCGTTTTAATAATTTGAATCGTCTTTATTGTCTTTTTCAATAATGAAGAATACATCGTTCACAATGAGATTTGACATAGGACTACAGGATAAACACGTAATAACAATGTACAAGAAAACAAGATGAAAAGAATGTCAGGATAAATAGGCAAATATTTACAAAGTTTTGCTTGGAGATGGCCTCAATTGAAAGTGCAGCAAAATTACAGTGGAATTTAAAAACAATTCCTATTTTTAAATACATCTGGCAAATATATTGTAACTAATTTTGCGCACTTGTTAAGGGCGTCGATGGCATAGCTGGAGAGCTATTAGATGCTGCAATTATATAATATTTTGGTTAACATATTGACTTTGGTGATAATGGCTTAATCATATTTGTCCTCTTCCTTCTTTTCAATAAGTTCTATATCTAATGATTGTTTAAAATGTAGGCAGGGGTAATTCACAGTATGTTTAGCACATTTGTGGTTTCCTCATATTATCAGTTTTCGATGTTGTTTAAATTTGCTTGTCAAGATATTAAAGATACTGCTTGCTTTTAATATCTGCTAGGCTAGATTGGTTGAACATGTAAATGTGATATGAACTTTGTCAGCAAAATACAGGGGGAGCAGCAAAAGTGGTGCAGAGAGTAAAAGTGTGTGATGCCTTTATCCCGCATGCATAACTCAAGCTAGAGTGTCTGTTGTTTTTATTGTTTAGGATTTTACAGAAAAACATTGAAAAGGGCATGGCTATCTGTCTTTCTCCACTTTGCTCTATTTTCGACCCCCTAATGCGCCCACTCCCGAAAGTATTGCAATAACTGTTCTGAAATCCTACCATTTTATGTCAAATATGCTAAATTAGTAGATTTTAATGAGATTTCCAGTTTTAAACAAGGTTACGCAGCACTGATTATTCATAATAATGTTGGGCCGGCTAAAATAATTGCAAAAAAGCACAAAACCAATAAATGCGTTGAAATGAAATGCAGTTTCATATGACCACAAATAAAGCAATTGTTGTTTTTAAAAATGAACATTGTAATAATCTGCAGGTAGCTGAAATTGGCTAAAATTTGGATGAGCAATTTTTTTTACGTTATTCCTGTTATAATCTGTCACGGTTGCCATGGCGCCCAATTGGCCCCGCCCGTGTTGCACCGGCTGCAGATTGGCTTCCCTTCTTATTAAGCTCAGTGCTCTCACTCACCCGTTGTTAGTCCGTCAATGAACCTCTGCCCCGCAAGACGTGGGTTTTGACTCTGTCCGGTTTCCTGTCCAGTATCGTTCCCGTCTATTTTTGTCCTGTTTAGTATTATCTCCAGTTATCGTTCGCGTCTATTTTTGTCCTGTTTATTATTATCTCCAGTTTTCGTTCCCATCTAGTTTGTCTTAATTAATTTTGATATCCTGTTTTGATATCAATCCTGTCTGTCCCATCCTGTTCAGTATCGACCCCATCTGTCCGATATCTGGTCGGGTAATTGGTATCGATCTCGCCGGCCTCTGGCTTCCTGTCATTCCACGACTGACTGCTGCCTAACTTGCATGACTCCCCATTTCCCGTAAAATAAAAGGCTTGTCTGAGAAATGTCACACATTTGGGTCCTGATCCTGTTCCGGTTCCTGACAAATTCATGTCAAAGAACAAACTTAATTAATAAATAGGGCACGGATGCACTTTTTAATTTAGGTAAAAAACATTACAAAGTTTACTTTGTGATGTTCCTTTTAACTTCATTTTGGAAAAAATGATTAAAATAAATGAAAGTGTTGCCCCAATGCTCCAATTTCCCTTTTACTATCTTGGCAGGTTTACTTGATGTGTAAGCTGGTGAGTATTTTCTTGGCCGAGTCTATTTTTAGATAACAAACCAGACCATTGATTTTCAAAGCTTCTAAAAACTGGCTCATGCATCAATCGGGGATCTCCAATCTGCTGACTCCCCACTGAGCCATGGCAGATTAATAAACAAGTGTAAACTGTTGGGAACTACTTCCCACAAAATGTTCTTTTTTCTTCTTACTGCCGTGCCACCCTACTGTTACTACCCCACTGTACTTTATATTTCTTCTTTTATGCCTAACCTTGTGTAGCACTGAAAATTAGCACCTTACCACATCATATTTTATCTTCATGTATTATACATGCCAGGAATTGAATAACAATAAAACCTTAAGTAATATTTGTAATATTTATAGCTGGTGTAAAGTGAATGAGCCCTAGTGGAAGAAGTTGAAATGGAGCTTCTACCCACATGCCCCCCCATTCCTATTGATCTCTCTGTGTCGCATAATGTAGTTTATAAAGGACATAAGTCACAAGCACCAAAGCTGTTCAGTTTTTTTCCTCAGTTTCCTCTGTTATTTGTCTTTATTACTTGCCTTATTCACTAAAATTGGTGTGTGTTCCAATAACAACACAGCCCAGTAGTAATGACATTGGTTGGTGAATTTATTGCATGCTCGAAGCATGTTTGGCTTTATGGAAGTAGAACTACGACCTTAGGACAATGTGCAGAACCATGTCCAAAGTGACTCACCACGGTTCTTCATTATTTTTGCCATTTGCAATGATACAGTGTCATGCAAAAGTATTGTCCCCTCCAAGAACTTTTGGACGTATTCTCATATTTTATTCTTCAAACTTACAGATAAAAAACTCAAACAATGTTTGCTTTTTTAAGAATCAACAACAGGTGAGGCACAGTCATGAAAAGAAACCAAATGTATTCAATATTTTATATTGTACTAAGAAAAAAAAAGTTTTGCTTGGCCATTCTAACACCTTTATATTGTTAGTTTTCAACCATTCCTTGTAGATGTTGCTTTCTGTTCATGGTTGTTGTTGTTGGGAGGTGATCCTGCACCCCATTGCCAGGACTCTTGCAGACTTCGAAAGATTTTCTGCCAGAATCTGCCTGGATTTGGCTTCATTTATCTTCCAAACAACTCTAACGATCTTCCCAGTTGCTGCTTAACAAGAGGAATCTCAGAGCATTATGCTCCCAGCACTATGTTTAACAATGGGGATGGTGTTCTCAGGTTGATGTGCAGTGTTATTCTTAGTAACGCTTTGCATTTAGCCCAAAAAGTTCATTTTTTGTCTCATCTGACAGGAGCACATTGTTTGACATGTTATTTGTGTCTCCAGTGTGGCTGCTTGCAAACGCCAAACGGGACTTTCTTTGGTAGTCTTTCAGAAAGAGTTTACTTCTTGCCACTCTTCTATAAAAGGCAAGATTTCTGCAGACTGCAACTATTAGTTGTCTAATGCACAGATTGTTCCACCTCAGCTGTGTATCCCTGCAGGTCATCCAATGTGATCATAGGCCCCTTGGTTGCTTAGTTATCTCCTTGTTATGGCCAAACGTTTAGAGGGACAGTCATGTCTTGGTAGGTTTGCAGTGGTTTTATGCTCTCTCCATTTTGCTAGTATTGCTCACACAGTGTTCCGGGAGGTGTGTAAATGTTGTGAAATCTTGTTGTATCGCATTCCATTGCTTTAAACCTTTCCACAACTTTATCCCGGATCTGTCTGGTGTGTTCTTTAGTCTACTGAATGCTGTCTATTCTCCAGTGTTTCCTTTCACAGCCCTAAGACCATCATAGGCAGGTGCTTTTGAACTTGGAATTGATGACACATAATTGCATTCTGTAATTTAGGTCGACAATAGCTCTTACAGAAGGTATCAGAAAACTTCTAAAGTCAATTGGCTGAAGTGAAAGAATAGAGCGCTAATATTCATGCAACACATACTTTTCAGTTGTTTCATGGTAAATATAATATAAAACGTTGACATAATTTGGTTCCGCTTCATGTTTGTGTCTCACATGTTGTTGATTCTTAGACACTATTTTCAGTTTTTTAGCTTTTAGTTTAAAGCTTGAAATGTGGCATTATGACACAAAGTTCTTGGGGGACCAATACTTTTGCTTGGCACTGTATTCCGTGACAATCCTGTACGCTGCCAAATCAAGTGACAGCTTCTCTCATGTGTGTTAAATACACGTTATCATGTGTTTACAATCCTACCGCTGTCATGAGAGCTCCCCTCTTTCGGCTTGCCTGAACCCGAAACCCCTTTCTCACTGGTGTCCTCAACTCGTCCAGTCGCATGTCTTTAAAAACATCTGACGGATTTAGATTATCACTTCAAATATAGATTCAGACGTGCGTACGTACATACAGTCACGTGTGGTGTTATTCAGAAGAAAACATAAACATCTCAGAATCCTTGTGATGCTAGTCGGACCGAGATATGAGAGCACCGTGAGGTATGTCCGCAAGTAAATTCATGACATGTGTGTTTACACAAACCCATAGTTTCCTTTTATCTTTAAAGGGGATGCCCCTCAGTCTTAAAATACACTCGTAGGTTTCCTCTTTTTTTCAGTGGGGCTTGCACAGTATACTGAATGTGCTAAAAAGGGCTGGGGGATGGTGACGTAGGCTGTTCACAGCTGAATAACTAGGTCACTTTAAAATAATGATGCTCCCTATATCCATGGCTCATTGCTGGCTTTTTAGCTAGCGACCAAAATGGAGTGTATTCATTTTGTCTTCTCTCCTCCGGTCAATTGCTTCCTCAGCCTAACATGACCTTTACATTCTCAGTGTCCTCAATTTAAGGACACGTCAGCCACAGTTAGATACAAGCTAATGCAGTCCAAATCAAGAGAATGAAGAAGACATTCAACAACCTTAATTGGCTGAACGAATTAATGATATCTAGCTAATCATGGTATTGTAACAAGATGTGGTGTAGTGATTAATTGTAGTTTACAATAAGAACTTAAGGGGTCAGATTATTGATTACATTTCTTAGACAAACTGCCTAACTGAACAGATAGCAATTGTCTTCATTTCAAACATGAAACACTTGAGTCATCTAGGGGAAAACAAACTATTGTGTATACCCACATAAAAGCCTACATCGAATGTAAGCCAACCCACTTAAACTGCTTTTACAATAGCCACTCACTAAAATAAATACATACCCAAAATAGTAAGGATACTTGTACCTTAAAAATGATAAATTCTTAAATGTGTAGACAATAAAGATTAATATACCGGCAATAAAAATACAAATGAAAGAATAACAAAGCAATGCCATCATTTTCTAAAAATGTTTATATGATGTATAAACAACTATGTACTTTATTTTTGTGAACTTATTGGCACATGGTTTCTCTACATTGTAACGTACTTTTACAGTTTTCACCATCTGGAGAAGGAAAACTTCAATTACACACCCACTGTGGTTGCCTTCCTTCTTTGGTGGTTCAGTTTGGTTTGATATTCATTCATTCATTCATTTATTATCTGCACCGCATATCCTCAGTAGGGTCGCGGGAGTGCTAGAGCCCATCTCAGCTGTCCTCAGGCTAGTCCGGCAAGGGACACCCTGAACTGGTTGCCAGCCAGTCGCAGGGCTCACAGAGACAACTCGCTCGCTCATTCACACCTACGGACACTTTGTGCCAGATAACCTGACATGCATGATTTTGAAATGTGGGAGGAAACCCGAGTGCTCAGAGGAAACCCACGCAAACACCGGGAGAACATGCAAACTCCACACAGCGAGGTTCGATCTCATGACCTCAGAACTGTGCCGCACACGCGCTAACCACTGCTCCGCCGTGCTGCCCTGGTTTAATATTGTTATATTCATATACATTTATTGGAAAACATTTAGATAGATAGATAGATAGATAGATACTTTATTCATCCCCGTAGGGAAATTCACACTTCTACCCTGTTGTTTATTAACATTAACATTTAGACTGTGTCATGTGTTCCCTCCTACAAAAAACATAATTTTCTATTATCAAACATTTTTGAAAAAGCGCCAGGGAGCCACTACGGATTGCCACAGAACCGCAAGGGCCACCTGTTACCGACCCCTGTACTAGAGTTGTGTTTTTAATTGTAGTAAAATGTTTGAAGGAGAAAACAGTTTTGCTTCGTGGGCAAACTGTTATTACATTGTACTAAAATAATGACTATGTCAGTGACAACTTATTTTGCATTAATTTATTCCCCGCAGCTAGCTTGACGGCTGTACTCCCCTATCAATAAATGTCTTCTTCTCAAAACAAAAGTTCCTCCAGTGGCACAAACACAATTTTTACATCAAAATTCACATATGTCATCTTCCTTTGAACATCCGCCCACCACGTAAATGCACGTTCAATATTAACACAGCTGTCACTTTTGCAGGCAAACGTCTTGACATGTTTTCTCACCCGAGTGACAGTCGTCGGTTCGAGATGACGCAACAAACTTCAAGATCTCGCAGTGCCACCCACTAGCCGCCTAATTGTCCCTTCTCCAGTTTTTTTCCTACATCTAGAGCCTCCATTTTCCTTTGTGCGAGAAGTCAATGAGGACTTGTGAGGGTCGTTCCGCCCCACGCGACAATAGCCGTCTTGGCTCATTCAAACCCATTAAAAATGCAAGCCAAGTGCTTAATACCTCCAGGACAATGTGCCGGATCAATCTAAAGGCCCGTCCATGAAAGTAATCAAGCTCCGTCATCAATAATAGACGACACGGTTATTCAGGAAAGCGTGCTTCTATTGTGAAATGGCTTGAATAGAAGCTTTTTTTGCATCACTAGCGTATTTGTCCAGTGACGTGCAGTGAGGTTTGCGTCTGGTGCGGCACAGTCAGATTTGCAGATACATTAATCTACATTTTATTCTTTTTTGTCATTGGCAGAATAAGAATGAAATTTATAAACTGTTTTATTGTCTTAACTTATAAATAAAGTCCATGCGCTGCTCCTTTCAAATACAATTATTAATAGATAGGCAAGGTTGGAATGGTTAATTTGAAAAAATAATTCAAAACAGTTGCTAGATACCTGGTGAAAAATGTTGTCAGTAACGTAATCCTAGCACCATAATTGCAGTAATGTAACTGTCATGATTACTGATGTGAAGCACCTGTGCCCGCTCATTTGGCGCCAACTGCCTCGGACTCTGATTGGCTCTCTGACCCTATTTAAACCCAATCCTTTCTGTCACCTGTTGTCAGTCCGTCTGCGAACCTCAGTTTACTCTAGGCAAGCTTTTCGACCCTTACTCACTCCTGTTGTGGCTCACGTCTGTTTCCCGGCTTTGACCTGTATTTTGATATTAACCACGTTTTTTGCTCTCCTGTCCCGGCTACTGACCAGTCTTTTCCGCTCCCGACACCGCCATTGCTAGCCAAGGAAGTGCCACTTCCGCGTTCAGAGCGACCTGCTCCCCACGACCAGCGATCACCGGATCATGTGTGCAATCCTTTCCCTTCTTCCCAATAAAACTGAGAAAAAAACGTACGCAACTGGGTCATGTCTCTGTTCTGGTCCTGGCAGTAACTTGATCACTTACAATTAGCTTTGGATTACTCTAATACTAGATATGCTAAAAAAGACAACAGTATCTAAGTATAAAAACAAAATAATAATACATTTTGTTTAAGAACAATGTAACCCTTGCAAAAATAATACTGGAAACCAAGATTAGGTGGTAGTCCAACAAAAAAACTTGAGAAAAAAATACAACTTTTACTTTCACATGACGGACAAGATATGCACTAAGAGCACGTTAAAACACCCAATATTGTTTCAACACACACAATGTTCACTTTCTAAGTTCCCAACAAACATCCATTATGTCTTGTCATCCCTCTAATGCCAAGGAATTGAATTTATGATAAAAAGAACACATTTATCTTCACATTTTTTGTTTGTAAATGTGAGGCACATATAAATGAGTGCATTAAGTGACTAAATGGATGCTTGAAAGGATGCCGTGGAAGAGTGCACTGAACCCCATGCATTATATTGCATTTATCACTTCATAATATTTAATTTATATGTTCATACTTGTTTTTTGATGTTGTCCTGTTAATTGCACTTTAATTATATGGCTCTTTTCTGTTGGATTTGCAAAATCATGTAGTTCTGTTTTGTACCCAGCCGCCTGGGTCAGGTGCGGTGGGAACTGAGAGTAAGCGCACCAGTGTGGAGTGTATTGAATTAGACAGCAGAGAGAAAGAGAGAGAGACAGGGGCCTAAGGAAGAAAGTGTTATTGTCTTATCTTAATTCATAAACAAAGTCTAAGCATCAAAAGGTTATGGGGAAAAAAGTCCATGCAACAAGAACAGAAATACTGTTTTTCTTCGCTTGCTGATAGTTTCTAATGCTGTTATTAATTCTATTGTTTGGGGCTATGGTGTGCGCCAAATTCTTCGTCTCGCTATCCCCCTCTGCCATGAGGCAAAAGAAGTTCATGCCTCATTTTGCATATGCAGTTGTTCAGAACATTAAACAATGCATATTAATTGCATTATTCATAAAATGTGAACATTCCCAAATTATGAGTTTTATTTCCCCCCAAAACTGCAAGACTGTTTAAATATAACTATTGAATATACTTTTGATTTTATATTTCTATGAGGCACAGCCCCCCGTGCCTCTCCTCACTGCACATCACTGATTTAGTCCCTTGCTAGCGCTAACGTTGCGGTGTGCTAATTCAACTGAGAAGATTTTTCAAGGCCTTGTTTGACGTCAGGACACTGCTCACAACACCTCATTTAACCTTCCCATTATTTATAAGGCGACTTTGTTTTGGAATAAATTCAGCGCTGATATAATAGTTTTGTCAAGTCTTGAAGGCACCTCAAATAACTTCCCCTCAACATTCGTGATAGCGAAACCTGATTTATGTTTGTGGTTGCCACGGCGGCACGCACTTTGCTGACACCAAGTGTTCAGTTTTCAGACTTTGTTAAGACGTCCTGCAACCCGAACATGACGGAACGACGTTTAATCTCGTGTCGTGTCAACACTATCTGAATATAACATCCCCATGCACATGTTAATCACTTGCTCTTCTTTTCTTGTCTCCCCAGGTGGTGTTAGTATTTGCACTCAGCATCGGGGCCCTTGGAATATACTTTATAGACTCCTCAGAGTAAGTGTTTCAAATTTCCCTTGGGATCTTCTCAATGATATTGATGCTATGTAGGGATGGGCGATATGACATTATGAGGTTGTGAATGACTTACACGAGATTGGATTCTGATGAAAACTGAAAGCCAGTCAGATTGTTTATTTTTTTTAGAGCAATCCCTGGTCTGGATTTTGGGCGCATTTATGCTAACGTATCCAAATAATAGCATCACCTTGGTAGCTACCTTTGCTTTAGCTCAGGGATGTCAAACTCAGTTTGGCTCTGGGGCCAGATCCAGATTCTTTGTTCCAGGGCGGATCGCTAAAATAATGTCAACTCCAAATGCTTTAGTTTATTTTTTAGTAGTATGCTTTATCATTTAGCTGGCATTAGTAACTTATCCCACATATTATAGTCACGGAAAACAAAGGATCTTTTTTTAAACACAACACATTTAATAACAAAAAATGGGGAAAGAAGGATTTCATGTCTGGCATCAAATGTGTTAACTCGTCTTGGAATCAAGAGCTCACAGGGTCGAATCACGGCTCCTCCGTGTTACATGTCGAAGTGTCCTTGGGTAAGACACTGAACCCCTAATACTCCCAATAAGCAGGTTAGCGCCTTACATGGCTGCACGGCCGCTATTGGGAAATGTGAAGCACACTTTAAAGCGCTTTGGGAAGTCTTGACTTGAAAAGCGCTATATAAATGCAGATCATTTAAATCTAACTGTTTTCTTTCGAACAGTTTAGCGAAAGCAGTTTTCTCACCATGCTATAGAAACTCAATTTCCCTCTAGTGGCCAAAGAGAGCATTTGGTTTGGTGGGACTTATTAAAAGATCCAACGGGCCAGATTCGGCCCGCAGGCCGTAAGGTTTGACTTTGACTTTGTTGCTTTAGATTTAGCATTCTTCTAGCAGTTAAAGCTAAATAAAACGCCAGTTTCTCAGACCCTTATGACTACTGCTAGCTTTTAGAACACCGTCGCTAGCCGCTAATGCCAGTGTATTTTCTAAAGTTAATTTAGATTAAACTTTCTTACTTTTCAGATGTCATTAAAACGGTCAAACTTGTGCTAATTATTTGTGTTTTTTTTAAGCACACGTGTCAAACTTATAGCCTGTACATCATTTTATTTCAACGATGGGGGCTTAAAATGTCTGAGTGTCTAGGAATAAATGGTTCAAGACCGCTTTGAACAAAAACTGCATTTCCCACAAACTGACGGCTTAGGACCATTACACTGCAGTGTTTCCGTATCATTTGATTTCACATAACTTGAACATCACTGAGAAGGATCTGACACTAATGTCGGCCATCATGATGCTGCTAGTACTAAAACATTTGTGCAAGGCTATGCAAAAAAAATTATTGTGCTTTTTAGCCCTCATTCTTTATTGCATACACTGACACCTAGTGTTCGAATAATACACACTGTCTCATTCAGGAAATCAATATTGTAATTTCATTTCAAACAGTCGTGATCTGATATATTTGGCATACGGCCCCGTTCTAAGGGCCGGGAAAATAAAGATGACTTGCGCTGACATCGCCCTACATAGCGCCAACAAGTGGGAGGCTAAGTCTCTGAAATGCAAATACTCGTGTTTACACACTGGAACACGTGCGCACGCACGGGCTGCATCTTGTCAATGGAAGGCATGTCAGTTTCCATGGCAACAGAGACGGGGAGATACTGTATGTGTGCGGAGGATCTGGTTTGGGTTTGTGTGTGTATATGAATAAGTGAGAAGGGCTCGCGTTGGCAGTTTGTGCATCTCCCTGGTTGGCAGTCAACCAGCGTCACATTGCGGGCCTGGCACCTCTCCGACAACCACTGCAGCACTATCCACTCCCAAAAGTACTTGTTTCCCCCTCTTTTAAAAAATGAGTTGAATTATTTTGAGAATCAAATGAGAGACTGCTTTGCGGTGGAACTAAGCTTGGAACGGAAGAAAGATTGCTTGATAGATCTGTTACTGTTTGGCTGTTTTGATATTTTTATCATTAGAAATTGATTCATTTTTTTTTTGTACTGTTGTTAAAATCTGTATAGAAAATTTTGTTAGGCTTATCCTGTTCCACTATTCAATTTATTTGTCAAATATTGTACATTCTTGCGTGGGTTTCCTCCGTGCACTCCGGTTTCCTCCCACATTCCAAAGACATGCATTTCAGGTGAATTGGCCGGTCCAAATTGTCCCTAGGTGTGACTGAGTGAGTGAGTTGTCTGTCCACGGGTGCCCCGCGATTGGCTGGCAACCAGTTGAGGGTGTCCCCTGCCCACTGCCCGGAGATGGCTGGGATGGGCTCCAAACCAGTAATACGTCAACGCTGGTACAAAAAAATCCTTTTGGGTAGTAGTATATGTGAAAATATCTATACCTCGGTAAAAAACAACACTTGCACGATTGATTGCTTGCTTGAGTAAATAACACAAATAATAATTGTTGCTTGGACAAAGTTTTACAGATTGGGAAAGTTCTACACTCATGAGCCAGGTTTTTTTTACAAATATCCCTCCCAAAACCATCGAGTCTAAACAATAGCACCCAATGACTATAAGGATAGTCAACAAAAACGAAAACTTTTCTACCTATTTTTGACAGAAAAAAAGAAAAAGATGTAATTTTACAACGCTGGGTCTTACAGTGTTAAGCGGGGAGCATATATAGTAACGCTTTACGATTATGTTAATGTGCTTTAGGCTTTGTCAATAAAATGTCAAGAGAGCAACACATCAGAGAGTGTGTAAGTGCATAATGTTACTCTCCCACTTGCATAAATCAATCTTTTTTGTTCTGGATTGAACAAGACACAAGAAAAAAAGGGCCTAGCGATTGCTGTGTTTTAACCCATGCAAGGGAGTCGATATGTGGACTACATCGATTATCCTAGTGCCTTGAGACTTGCAGGAGAATTATAAAACAACAAATGTAAAAATATTGACGGATTGGCTAACAACATGACTTCCACCATACAGTGAAATAACATCTAGTCGTTCTGCATAACAACATAAGCCACTAACTTATTTTCCAACCCACCGTGAAAAAAACGTTGGCTATTAACTAAAATTTAAACTATTTTTACAACATAGATGCCTTCACTACTGGAAGATAATCTTTTAATATACAGGACAAAAAAATAACCCCTCCTCCCAAGTCATCATTTTCTATTTATATTGCCATTATTGTTAGGTTGTATTGATTCATTTACTAGCGTAGCTGTCACGTGAAAAACCTTTATCTTCAACTCTTTTTTTGGTAGGATGAAAAACACTACAACTTTACCTTTTAGATGTATAAATTTACACCAAAACAATGGAGCATAAATGGCTATTTGATGATAAACCGTTGAAGGATTTACATAATAAACAAAAACAACATATCGGAGTTAAGATTTCCGTTTTACAAGACAGTGGCAATACGTTGTTATTTTTTTAGTTATTTTTGGGTATTATTATTATATATTAAATTGCTATTGCCGTCAGTATATCTTTTATATCGTTTTGTCCTTTTTTATGCATGAGTAAAAGGTTTACAATGAAAAAATGAGAATAAAAAAATACAAAAATAATGAAATATAAACCTACCCGTATTATGAGTCTTTTAGAATTAGCAGCATAAAGAAAGCTAAATAACATATCAAAAACTTTTTCTAATTTCGAAATCAGGAATACAGAGGCTATGATCTTCTTAGCAATTAATTGCAAACACGTAAATATCTCAAAAAGCCCATTTTAAACGGAGTCATATCTATGTTGTTACTGAAAGGTGAGATTTGCTTTCCCGGCAAGCTAGCTTAAACTATTTTTGTGTGTTGTCCACTTAAAAAACGTGAGATATTAAAAGCACCTTTCCCTTTGAGGACGGATCAAACAACACGGTTGGCAGCTGTACTTATGTTGGACAGTATATTTTATTTAAACAGTATTACCTCCGGGCGGCACGGCGGCTGAGTGGTTAGTTTTGAGGTCATGGGTTCAGAACCAGCTACGAGCTTTCCTGTGCGGAGTTTGCATGTTCTCCCTCTGATTGCGTGGGTGTGCCCTGCGACTGGCTGGCAACTGGTTCAGGGTCTCCCCTGCCCACTGCCCGAAGATAGCTGGGATGGACTCCAGCACCCCTGCGACCGTACTGAGAATAAGCGGTGCACATAATAGATGAGTGGATGGATGGATGTCTTACCTCCCTGCTGAGAAGCATTGCCTAATCCACCTCTTTTGCCCCCCTTCTATGCTTGTCGTTCCTCACTGGGGGGGCTCTTATCAAACCAGTGCAGGCTTTGCAAACTCTGAGGGCCTTTTAGATGACTCAGGTTGGTAATTTTCTTGATCACGATTTGTGGATTTTTGCACTATGCAACATGTATAAACTGGCTATAGACATCCCACGCCAATGCAAAATCACAAACGGCTTGCCGTTATCACCTACACACGAGCTGTCACAGCATTCCTGCAGCATCTCGTTCATTTCAACTTTTAGTTTATCATCGCCTCGGTAGACAAGGCAATTATTGAACCGCCTTACGCCGCACGCATAATTCAATTAACTCACTCTCGCACAGTTTCTAAAAATAGCCCAACTCCTTCACCTTTGTTGCAAATGAACGCCAACGAGAGTAGGATAAAAATCAATGAGGACAGAGTCTTACCTCACACATTTACAGATCACAATTACCCTTCTAAATATTGACGACGGTGCGTTACGGTCACCGTGGGCCTGCTCGGCTCCCTGTTCCTAACTGTAATCGTATTCCTCATATAAAGTCTGTACGTTTTTATATAGCAGTGCTGGGAATAAAAGTAAAAGTGAGGCAGTGGTGGCATAATTCAGCATAAGCAGCTTGGTTAAAAAAAAAATCCTAATCGAGAAACACGGAGAAACATCAAGCAGCATCGTGTCGGCTATTTATTTGTTTCATTTTTAATTTTACC
The DNA here is from genome assembly GCF_059441175.1 of Urocampus carinirostris. Taxonomy (NCBI): domain Eukaryota; kingdom Metazoa; phylum Chordata; class Actinopteri; order Syngnathiformes; family Syngnathidae; genus Urocampus; species Urocampus carinirostris. The sequence continues at coordinate 28,851,843 of NC_142361.1, forward strand.
CAGTAACTAGTGGCCTAAGTAATTTGCACTACTAAGGATATATTTGCATGGTAAATAACATGAAAGGTTATCTTTAAAACAAAAAAAAGTAACAAAAATGGAGGTGAAGCAAAGATATCTATCCATCCATTAGCTGCACCGCTTATAATCAGTAGGGTCGCGGGGGAGCCGGAGCTCATCCCAGCTATCTTCGGGCAGTGGGCAGGGGACAACCTGAACTAGTAGTCAGCCAGTCCCAGGCCCACAGAAGTAGACAATTATTCACTCGCTCATTCACACTTAGGCCCAATTAACCTTCACCTCCAACAAAAATGGAGGTGAAGCAAAGATATCTATTCATCCATTAGCTGCACCGCTTACCCTCAGTAGGGTCGCGGGGGTGCTGGAGCCCATCCCAGCTATCTTGGGGCAGTGGGCAGGGGACACGCTGAACTGGTTGCAAGGCAGTCACAGGGGACACAGGGACAGACAATTTGCTTGCACATTCACACAGAGGGACAATTTGGACCGGCAAATTAACCTCACATGCATGTTTTTGGAATGTGGGAGGAAACCGGAGTGCCCGGAGGAAACCCACGCAGGCAAGTGGAGAACATGCAAACTCCGCCGTAAAGAAAAGACACTAGAAAGAAAATAATGGACACTGCCTATCTGTCCTTTAATTTTCAGTTAGCTAGGCCTGGGCTGATATCAGCATCTGAAGACATGAAAACAAAAAAATTATAGCACAATAATCATAACCTTCAACATGTATTATTCTCCAAATGAACATTATACATTTAAATTTCAATCAAAATTATTTCTGACATTAAGACATGTTTTAGGTTAGAATGATGAAATGTTAGTTTTTCTGTTTAAAATCAAATTATAATATTTTTCCAAGGCACTTTTTAATGCACAAGGCAGCTACAAGAAAACATATCCAAAGGAAAAGTCGGATATTTTGTTTCTCAAAAATTATTATTTTTTAATACGAAAAGCAAGACTCAGACATCTAACATTTGCCGTATTAAATGTTTTTCTCTTTAAAAAAAAATAAAAAATAATTTTGTTTACTTTACTGGGAAACAGAAGTTAAAAAAATAAGCAAAATAAAAATATTTCTATTTAGTTTTTTTTTTGCTTACAAGAAAAGTATAAATAAAGAAGAATAAAAAACATCTATCAAACTATCTACATCGTATATTTTAATTTGTGGTGTAATCTTGAAACATATAAGTAGAAAATAACTGCAAATATTTTAATTTAATGTTACAAAGTAAGCTGAAATATTGAGGGACACAAGCCCCTTTTCACTGAGTCATCTCGGGAGCACCCTAGTTTCTCTGCCATGCACCCCTTGGCATTACCGACAAGCTGGAAGCTGTGGGAGGAATTTACTTTTTATACTTTTTTATGTTGTGTTTTGAAAAGTATATTACTGTAGAAGGCTTTGCAGGGTAAGGAAAACACACATTGGCACAGGAGAGGTGGTTGCGGCAAAGACCAGGAAGAATAAACAAAATTGAAGCGCAGTACTCGTCTGGGCGCATACTCCTTTTTCGCCAATTAAATACTACACTTTTTTGTTTAACTAGTTTCAATGTTGGTGTTTTGAAGTGAGTGTAATTAAAAGAATTAGCAATAAATTACAGGATTGTTGCATTCGTTACATCAAAACAAATTACTCATGACATGGTAAGAAGGAAATACGTTTCCAATTCTTTGAGGAATTGTGTACTTGCCCTCACCAATTAAGCGGAAGGGGGAGGAAAAAACTAAACAAGACAAAGTGGCAAGGTGAAAGAGAAATTAATGGGATTGAGCCTTTGTTTTACAACGCATAATTATCAGTTGTCACAAACAAAGTCACCATGCTGCTGTTGCTTAATCTGTTTATGAATGAAGCCTCAGTAAGCGGTAGGAATGACCGTCCGTCTGTTTGTCGTTGCTGAGCTCTTGTTTACCTCCAATCTGTGCGCGTGGCACATTCAAATTCCGCTTTTGTCCGCTATACAGAAGGAGGATCGTCCAAAACAACCGCCCGCCCACACGGCCATCACCTTGGTTCATGCCTCCGACTTCATTTTCCTCATGGGTGCTCCTTTCAAACAAATAAAGACAAATGTAGGACAAAGTCCCTGCAGGCTCCTCTTAAAGGGAACTCCTTGCCCCACTTCTGTATTCCTCTCTGCGCTTGTTAAACCGACGGCTCGGAAACAAACCGACGGCCTGGTTCCAACCACAAAAGCCTGCACCTGTAACGTATCATCAGCGTGCCTAGTGACCACTGTGATTTCCGGACTAAAAGCCACTACTCTGTTCCTACATTTTAAACACGGTGCAGATTTCTCTTTGTGTTTTTTGTGCAAGGTTGATAGTTGCAAGTGTAGAGCTGGCCCAAGGCATAAGCGAGCAAAGCGGCTGCTTAGGGCCCTGCAACAACCAGTGGGCTCCTATGAATAGTTAACTTTTTGGGAGCGAACTTTGTCCCCCATTGTCACTTTTTGTGTCCACTCAAAAATAATTATACCGAAATACAACGAAAATACTACACTATAACTACAAAACTAAATATAAAATATAGTGCTTAAAAACCGGGACTTCATTTATAAGTTTGCTTTCATTCAGATAGATGTATAGAATTATTACAAAAATACTACTAGAGTAATACTATACTACAAAATACTACTACAGAATTATTTACTTCAAAAATACTACAAAAAGACAACTGCAGTTATTTAGAAAAATACTAAAGAAATATGATATAATACTATGAAAATACCAAACAGTTCAGGGTGTCCCTGAAGATAGCTGGGATGGGGTCCAGCCCTCTCTGAGGATAAGCGGTGCAGATAATGGATGGAGGGATAGAATACTATGAAAATACTACAACAATTCTACAAAAAATACTACCAAAAAACTGTTTTGGAAATACATCAATTATACTTCTACTGAAATACTAAAAACTATAAATACATAATACTATAATATAAGAAATGCTAAATATTACTATAAAAATACTACAAGAGGTTTACAACAGAAACACTGCAAATTACACTTATAGTGATACTACTACTACTACTACAATAACTTTGGAAATGTCACAAAAATACTACAAAGATAACACTGTACTACAAAAATATGACAGAAATACTACAGATATAGAACAAAAATACTACTATGAAAATACGACATAAAAATTACTTCAGAAATACTACAACAATACTACAAAATTAAACTACAGTAACACTACAAAAAACTACAGAATTTCAATAAAAATCCTATTTCTGAAATTCTGAAGTAACGCTACAGAAATGCTTCACAACTAAACAACAAATGAAGTGCTTAATACAGACAGGCACGTCATATACAATTTGGCTCTAATTGTGGTAGTTTCAAAACTAATTCGATAAAACTAATCTGGTTAAAATACAAGGGTCCGGGGATGTGGCGGTTTCTCACAAGTTGGAGCTCCAGGTCGTCCGTTTCATGGCTAATGGATCAGGTGTAGGTGAAGCTTCCGCAGGGGTGTGTTATGAGAGTGTTGTTAGCGTAGTCGTATGGCATACCTTCTCTCCCAACACCGCCTTGGTCAATTCCCAAATGTCATAACAATCCACGGAGCACCTTCTTTGCACTCTTCCGACATTCCTCAGAGCCTGATTTAATAAATGATTTGATTTTTCAATGTATTGAGTTGACTTGACTTGACTTGACTAAGGCTACTAGCTGTTAGCGATCCACTGATATGGTGTTTTCAGGCCCGATACTGATTACTGTATTAGTATTAAAAGAAGGCTAATAACCAATATTTGGAGCCAATAGTAATTTGCTGTAAAAGCTTAAAATCGTGCGTAATAAATGTTTAATAATGCAAAAAGAAACAAATAATATTTGTCTTAAACACTTCAATAGCTTTTACAGTAAACACATTTGAATTTCAACACAACTATAATGACTATTTCACATTGTATTATACTTGAATTATTTTATATTTTATTTTTGTTGTCAATGCAATATCCAGTGGTCTGTGCAGCCTTCTGGTACTCCTTGTGGTTAAGAGCAATACAATTAAACATGACTTGACTTGACTTAAATAGGAAATTAATAGCTAAAATTACAGATGCATTGTTTTATTTATTTTTTATACATTGAACTGGCTCATTCCTTTTATAGTAAAATAGGTGAAACACATAGAAAAAGAGTTGAGAAGATAAAAATAATCCTTATAATATACAAACAACACAGTGTAAAAAGAATCAAATGATGGATTTAAAAAAAAATTGAAAACAGGAGCAAACAGCAGGACAGGCGTGAGTCGGGGGTTGAAAAAGGCTTGCCTTGAAAAACAGAGGTTCGCAGGCGGACTGACAACAGGGGACTGACAGGACTAGGTTCAAATACTGACAGGGAGCCAATCAGAACCCGCGGCAGTTGGTGCCGAATGAGCGGGCGCAGCTGAGTCACATCAGTAATCTGATTTTGTGAATTAAAATAATTAGAAAATATAGGAAATAATTGTATAGGTTAATCTTTTCATTTATTTGTTTTTTTTTGTACATCCAATGCTTTTTTTCTAAATAAGTAAAAACCACATATTTCGGATCATCAGTTGTTGTATTACAATAATTTGTTTATTTTGAAACCTGAAATGTCTTTGTTTTTGTTGTGGCCCTGAAAGCAAATCTAAAATATAAAGAGGTGCTCGTAAAAGAAGGTATTTTCTTAATGAGGTTTAAGTGTTTCCCACTATCTGCTAAATGCAAATAGCCTGCATGAAAATGCTCATTAACAATCTAATGACGCCAATGTCTGCGCCTCTAATCAGTCGACTCAGAATGCAATTGCGGGCTGAATGGCCTGCACATTTTGTATTTTATATTTTTGCAGGGAGGGGAGAAAACAAAGTCACCATGGTGATGTAGAGTAGGGCTGGCAAAAGTTATTTTTGGATCAAAGGGAGAGACCAGCGGGAGACATGTGTTTGGATTCTCTTTGTAATTACACTGTTATAAGCAAAGAATACTGTACCACAGGCTTCACTATTTCAAGTTTTTTCTGCAATGTTTTCGATCATCATGAAAAAAACAAGTTTTTTTCTGAATTATCAAGAACTATGAATAAAACAACAGGATTTTTCTATTTTGTGTTCATTTCATCTAAAATATTTTTAATGTGAGGGTAAAAAAACCCCCGAAACAAATATCACAGAAATGTCATTTTTATTCTTTTTTTTTCCAATATCTTCAGTAAATATTTTTGAAAGTACTAACAAAGTACTAGACACTAGCAAAAACAGTTACTTATGTTTAACTCTATATATTGTAATTTTATATATATATAATATATATATATATATATATATATATATATATTGTGTTTTTCTGAATTATCAAGAACTATGAATACATTTTCCATTTTTTTTTGTTTCATCTCAAATATTTTTAATGTGAGGGTAAAAAAACGAAACAAATATCTGTCTTTTTTTTCCCAATATCTTCAGTAAATATTTTTGAAAGTACTAGCAAAGTACTAGACACTAGCAAAAACAATTACTTATGCTTAACTCCATGTATTGTAATTTTATATATATATATATATATATATATATATATATATATATATATATATATATATATATATTACACATACACACATACATACCGTATATATGTGTTTATATACTGTATATACTTGTGTATATACTGTGTATATATATATATATATATATATATATATATATATATATATATATATATGCTGTGTGTACATATACTTTTTATTGTTTTTTTAAATAATTATGTATGTATTTATGTAGGTGGGTAGATGGGTAAGGGTAAGGTTGGTTGGGTAGGGTGGTTGGCTGAGTTGATTGTTTGGGTTGGTAAGGTTAGATAGGTAGGTTGGTTGTGTTGGGGTTATGCTATGTTGGTTGCGTTGAGTAGGTTGGTTGGGTTGGTTTTTGAAAGGTTGGGTTGTTTGGTTGGGTTGGCTAGGTAAAAAAAGAGAAAAAATGAGTTTTGTTTGTACCTTTTATCGAAGAAAGTGTATATAACATTTTGTCCTTTTTCTCTACATTATTTTTGATCTTAAGAAAACAACATAAAATACAACTCAAAGACATGTTGTTGTTGTTTTCTTCTCCCAGAAGTATTGTTAGGTACATTTACATGCAGACAATTAAAAACTTGGACAAATAATGTTGACTTATATTGACTGCCAGGAAATATGAATGAATACAACTCTGGATTACACTATATATGAAGGGATAGACCTGTCACAGTGTCACCATGCGTGGCGATGAACATAAAATGGTAATTTCCTGGAGAAATGATCTAAAGCACATAATTGTTTTAAGCAAGTATTTGTGTGTATCCCTATTGGTGTGTGAGTGTGTGTGTGAATGGGTAAGTGTGAACCACGTTGTAAAGCGCTTTGGGAGGTCTTCAGGGACTTGAAAAGCGCGATATAAATGCAGACCATTTACCAATTACCATTTCATTTCTATACTGAAAGCCCCATAGTGCTCTGGAGCAAAAATGATTCCAGGTGAGAGAAACTGCATATGCACAAAAGTGAACGGATTAGTCAAATGTGAATACAAGCAAGAGGAATCGGAAAATGGACATACTAACAAAACTGTTGCAATTGGGAATACATACAGTGTAAGACTTTAATTGGATTTTTGTGATTTTTATGTTACACGGTTGTGCCTAATCATAAAACTGGCAGTAGCTCGTTTCCAATCGGTTTATTGCTTGCACTTAAACATACGCAATATCTAAAACGAAAACGGGACCAGTGAAAAACAAAAGAGTAACATTCAGTTCTTTTAAAGCGTCCTTTGTATTGTTTATGTGCTTAGCCATCGCCCTTGCTGCCGCTATTTTTACCTTGACCTAAGTGAATTATTTAAATGCTAACCTGGCTTCCCAGACATAGCCCCCTTCCCCCCCGCTAAGTCACTTAGAAAATACTCTTTCGAGGCAGACATTTACTGATTAGACCTAAATCGCTTTGCACGTCCTCGCCGACGGCCGGGCGAATCCAAACATTCATTAGCGACAATGCATTATGGTATAGACGACCAAATCCCTTGCTGTTAGTCCTGCAGCTTTTCAAGGGCGTTGTAGGGCAAACAAAGGCCTATTGTCTCACCGATGGTATTTGGAAGCTATTTTTAACGCAGGTTCTTGGCCTTGTGAGCCAAAGGGGATTTACATATATGACGATGTGATTTTACAGACGAGACATTTACATTATTTCAAGAACAATGATTGTTCATTTGTTATTGGACTGTCTCTACGGAACCATACGTCCTTTTTAGGGGCTTTGTGGAAGTATTCATCAGATTTCGCGGATGATAAAATAGGCGCGGCCTTTTTAACTCGATGCTTTGTCTCATTTAGTAGCTCCCACAATAACTTTGTACATTGATCGATTTTAGAAAAATGTAATTCTCTCAATACTATGATTAGAAATCTCGATAGGATAATTATTTCAACTTTGCATTTATGTATTCATGGAACAGACATAAGCAAAAAGATAAAGGTATAGTATATGGGTATTACTCAATGTATTCTGTCTTATAGATTTTAGACTAGTATAAGTTGTCAAGATTACTCATTAATTTCACCTGTGCCCGCTTGTTGTCACCAGCCGCTGCGGGCTACCTGAATGGTTCCCTGTCCTTTTTAAGCCCAGTACTTTCACTCTCCTGTGGTCAGTTCGTCAGCAAACCTCTGTTGTTACAAGGCAAGCATTTTGACTCTGACTCCCGCCTGTCCCGCTTTTACCATTTTTTTTTTCCACCTGTCTGCTCCTGACCTCCCGGTTTGTCTCCGGCTCTGACCTGTTTTTGATTCCGACCACGTTTGCTCTCCTGTCCCGGCTCCGACCAGTTTTTGATCCCGACCACGTTTTTGCTCTCCTGTCCTGGCTATCGACCTGTTTTCCGTCCTTGACACCGCCATCTGCAGCTACGGAAGATCCACCTCCGTGTTCGGATCAAGATCCGATTGCATGAGCGGCTTGCTTCCCGCGTCCAGCGGGCACCCGATCGCGGGTTCTGCCCTTCCTCTTTTTATCAATAGACTTGCTGTTAACGCTACGCATTTGTGTCCTGGTCGCGACATACGTATCACTGCCCATTTACGTTCAAATACATATAATCAAAAAAAGATACATTCATTAGAAGTCCAGTTATATAATTGCGAAAGAAGTAGAAAAATAATGTCTAGTATTTTTAACATTTGACATTCAAATGTTTATAGCAAAATAACTATATTTATCATTTTTGGTATTGTTTTTCCTACTTTCCATTATTTTTAATAGTTTTTCTCCTAAAATTAAAATATAAAATATGACTAAAGAAATAAAGTAAGTGACTTTTTAAAAAAATTTTGCATTGTGAATTTGTGGACTTCTGAATTTATTGTCCCTGAGATGAAAAGCGAAAAAACAACAAGTTACCAACTGTAATTAAAGTCTTAATTATTATTTAATAAATTAAAGTATGTTATTTGAACTGATAAGCAGTATAAAATAATTGTGTTATATTGGTCAAGAATTGGGTTTAATTTTCTTTTTCATTTTATATATAAATTGAAAAAACTGGTAAAATACAGTTGAATGAGAAAAAACAACATTAAATTACAAATCTTTAAGTATGACTTTTTAAAAAAAAATATTTCAAGTTTTTTTATTCTTTGCGGGTTATGAATAAATTTACCCGCGTCTGGGTCAAAAATGGACTAACCCAATTTTTGGGTGGATTTGACCCAATGTCCTATGTTTTTTTTATTTCATTTACTTTTTATTTTTTATCATTTTTATTGTTATTTTTATTATTGTATTCTTTTTTTAATATACATATATATATATATATATATATATATATATATATATATATATATAGTGTTTTACTATTCACTAGCCCATACCATTTAGTACATTTTATCCTAAACAGTATAAACAGGAGGTCATCAAAAGGCTTCTGTGGTTCCATGGCTCTCCCTATTGGCTCCCTGGCAATTATAAAAAAAACATTTTGACAAGAATTTTGGATTGCCAACCCCAGTCCATCCTAAACATTTGTTTTTAAGTGGTTATTAGGGAGAAAGATTTTCAGAACAGAACTATACAAAAATGTGCCGTGGCGTTCCCCCTGGTGAGTAGTGTTCTGTATGCTAATGAGTGTGTATCACATTCACAAATAAGCAGAAGCCTATCTTTATTTCAAGTGAGGTATTTTTTAAGGCATTTACAAATAAATGGCGGATGAGTACGATAGCTTTTTATAGAAGCCTTGGAATCCCCCGGGATTGAGACTCATTTTTCCTCCACCTCTTTTATGTCTGTCGCGATGTCACATCTTTCTGCCTTTCCTTGCCATCATCAAGTTTTAACCCCGGGCTGTGCCAGGGCTTAAAGGCGTAACAAGAGCCGCGTTGGGTCTATTTTTCCCCGGGACGTTTGGCAGCCCGTGGCTAGAAATCTCATGTGATTGTGTGGTGTGAAGTGACACCCAACGCAGCATTCGGTATTTCGTCTCGCCTTCCTTTCGTTTCCTGTTGGAAACACTGACGCGGGATGAGATAACGCAATCCGCTGCAATAATTCTGTCATCGTTATTCTATAATTGTTTCAGACGGCGTGTTTGGATTATTTTGGGCGATGAAATTTTGGGGGTTGCCGAAACCACTTTCCTTCAAAACCGAAATAAGTGGTTTTTTTTTTTTTTTTTTCAGTTTTAAGTAACGTACATATGGGTAAACTGCGACTCGCGGGCCCATTTGGCATTTTTATCCGGCCTGCTGAACGGAAATCGTACAAATATATTTTCTCCTGGGCAGCACGGCGGGGTAGTGGTTAGCACGTGTGCGGCACAGTTCTAAGTTCTTGGGAACCTCCTGTGTGGGTTCAAATCCAGCTACCGGACTTCCTGTGCGGAGTTTGTATTTTCTCCTCGTGCTTGCGTGGGTTTCCTCCGGGCACTCCGGTTTCCTACCACATTCCAAAAACATGCATTTCAGGTGAATTGACCGCTCCAAATTGTCCCTATGTGTGAATGAGCGAGTGACTTGTCTGTCTCTGTGTGCCTGTGACTGGCTGGCAATCAGTCCAGGGTGTCCACTGCCCGATGATTGCTGGGATGGGCTCCAGCACCCCCGCAACCCTACTGAGGATAAGCGGTGCAGCTAATGAGATTAGATATTTTCTCCTTTTGATGTAATACACACATTTTCCTAACAGAATGTGCACTCAAATCATATTGAACATTGTTGGGAATACAGAAACTGCATGACCTACAAAAAATTTAGGTCTGTAAGTTAACCTTGTTCATAAGATACTTTAGTGCTAAATTTTGTATGTTTAAAGTTTATATAAGTATGTTTGAGGCTTGTATAAGTAACCTGTATTGTTTTGTACTAAAAATAAACATTTAATGAAATAATATGCTCTATAAAGAAAAATAAAGTTGAGTTTAACTCACTTTTGGAAGATGCGCTTCAAGTGGTCCTCCTCTGTGCTTAAAAATGGCCGAAAAAAGTGTTCCGACCATTTTTCTCAACTGCATCAAGCTTTCCTATTCCACTTTCGTTTGAAAAGAAACGACTCGCCTCTTCTTTAAACTTTACCCCAACCATATTGAATCGATGTACGAGATATTAAACAATAAAAATGTCAACGTCCTCAGCGCCAGTATGTTTACACACGAACTAGGAAGAGGAAGCCGGATTTCTTCTTCGGGGATGGATGCTGGGTGACCTCTCACAGCGCCACCTGGCGGAAAGAAGCCCTACAGCACTGTCCTCTACTCTGTAAACGGTGTACACAATACAAAATATAACTTTACAGCAATGTCTGGATATTTTTTGACATCCCCAAAAAAAAATGATCGTATCTGCCGTTTTTTCGTAAAGCCGAATGCTCATAAGTAGGGGAGCGTCTGTACACCATTGGAACCCAGCTCCATGATTGGTGTCACATATACACGGCTGGAACAGCAGTTCATGTTTTGCAAATGCTCAGAACAAATCTGTTTCATTGTGGCGTTCAATGCATTCAAATTTGCAACCCAAAGACAATAAAAACTAGACAGTACACGAATGAGTTTTGGGGAATGAAAGAGCATTCATACAACGGTAATTAGCAGCTTCGATGCACGGAACTCCAAATGAGTGTGATCATTATTTGATGACAAACAAGCTTGGTCCCTATCTGTGTTATTTCACATGCCCATAAATCTTTTGTGTTTTTGTTGATAAAATAAGACACATCCATGACACCCATGTTGCATTTTTGTCGCAACCATACACTTTTTCATCTCCCACCCCTGAACTAGCCAGTACCTGGGTGCATAGAAGTTAGATTTTGTTACCATGACAACTACTGGTAAAGCTGCAGGTCTAAAAAAAAACTCCATGTTAGCTTTGATAGGTTTCAATTTCTGAACAGATAAATACTAGAAAACATACAACATAACAAAATCAGCAGCCATTTTGCACATTCAATCAGTAAGCATCTCGAATAACGCAAACATGTATAAAAAGTCACTCATTTTCTTGGAATACATTTTAAAATAAATTAGGAATTAGACAGCAAGCACTTAAAATTGACTCATTGATCCAATGTGCGATGTACAACACGTATGTTTTATGGGAGTGATTATGCTGCTACTCTACAAAAACAAAACAAAAAAGGGTACGCTAAACGAACATCTTCAACCACATAATTTTGACGGTTTCATACCTATTTTACTCACTCTACGATATTATTGTATAATACTATTAAGGAAAAGTAGATTTGACCCATTTTACTACATTTACTCTTTTAGTGATTATTTAACTAATTAATGTATAAATTGATTACTTGTTTTCATTTATATCTAGAATTTTAGTCAAACAAACTGTTCTATAAAATTATATGTTGTAGGAGATAAGAGATCATACTTAGATTTTTCTTTTTCCATTAATCCCTATCATAAGAAATAAGGATACTAATGTGCGGAATGAGAAACATTAACTGCCATCCACCATACATGTTAAATTGGCTCATTATCTTTCCTAATAATATCAAGTTAAAATAAACAACAAAATACTACAATAAATACTTATATCTTATTAAATATCCCAATTTATTTTCCGGATTTGAAGAGCTTTCTTTATCAGATGGGTTAAGAGCCTTTTGTCATAGTGCGTGGGCAGAAGATTCCCGAAGAAAATAAGCTTTTACTATTGAGCGTTACATTGCCATGGAAACAATTTATAGAAGCCCCTCTAAAAGCCAGTTCATTTATTTTCATGACTGTCAATTTTTTGGACAAAACACGTAGAAAACGTTAAACAAAACATTTGCATCCAGTAGTAATTCTGATCAAGGGTCCAGCCAACACAGCATTATTTTTACATTAGACTTTCATTATGTAATGTTTAAGAGTTTATTTTAATAGCCGTCCACAGCAATGAAAAAAATATATAAATAAATGATCCAGAAAAGGAGAAAGTTATTGTGCTAAAGGTAAGGGTGATTGAAATGGAAAAAAATATGTAAACAACAATCGCAATTGTGTCTATTTTCCTCTTAATGTAATCACCTGACTTTACAATATATCAACTAATTCAGTTGTTATAAAGTCTTTATATTGTTCAACATTTTAACTTAAGGGGCTGTAGTAAATTCATAATCCAAAAGGTGAGAAGTACCAGGAAAAGTATGTGTGTGTCTGTGTGTGGAGTCAACCTTTGGAACAGTTTACAAGACGAGATCAAACAATGTCCAACTATTCACTTGTTCAAATTTAAATGCAAAAAAACATTACTGGCGGAATACAGAGATGAAGAAAATGGAGTTTAAATGATACGAGGGATTGGGAATAGTGTGTTTACAGCTATGGTTACCTTTGTTGTTATTGTTGCTATTGTTATATTATAATTGTTATCATTAATATTATAAGTATTGTTTTATCATCATTGGTTCCGCAGTAAGGGAGGGGTACTACGAAGATTAGTGTATAAAATATGTGACTATTGTTGTTATTATAATTATTGATATCTGACCTATGTAATATGTATATCCATGAGACTTTATTACATTATTTAGGTGTTGAGTTATTGTTTTTGTCCTGTTTTTATTTTAATGTTCGAAATAGAGTTTTCATTCATTCATGTATTCATTCATTTTGTCTTAATTTCTTGTTGGGATAAGGCCTTGAGTCTCATCAACACCTGCCAGATCAAGTCTGAAAAAAGGGATGTTGTTCGGTAGGTTTTTTGCACTTAACGTTATGTTATGGTCTTGGTATATAAGTTAATTTCAACCATTTTGACGCCGCATTCTGCAAAACCATTCTGTACGAACACGCCCATATTATATTCTGTTTACTGATAGTGTTATTTTAATAAAAATCTCAACTGAACTGCATAACTCTAGCATTTGTTATACCCATTTCATCTCACAACCCCAATGTTAAATGAAAACGGAGAGGAAGAAAATGTTGTTGTCTTTCAAGGCTCACTAACTAGTTGTTACTAAACAAACAAGAAATCAAGCAGAACATAAATTGAAACGTTCATAGAACAATACCAGGAGTGCCATGACGGAGAGACCATACAACACAGAGTTTACCAGATGAAAAGCATGATGGGGATAAGCAATCAGGAGAGACAGTCACATCGACCAATCTAGTTAAAACCCATTTAGCAACACTGTCAGATTGCCCCAGCTTATTTTCTGTTACTTTTTTCCTCCCCTCTAATCTTGTCTGACTTCTTATTACGACCGTATAAAAGCCTTCAGTATTCTCACATGATCTTTCTTCATGATCCAAAATCAATCTGACCAACCAGCAAAGCCGGGGTTATCAATGGCACTCGGGGTTGTATGACTGGGGATGAGCAGTTAGTCAGAATTAGGCCAGAATGGACCCTAAGGGCGAAGACGTCACGGCGACCACTCCAAATGGATTCGCGCATGCATGTTTTCATAAGAAATACATTTCTCAAGTTGATAAAATTTACAATGTTCGCGTCGACTCATTTTTGGGGACAGATTCAAATTAACCCCCGAACGCGAAACGATTGCTCTCCGTGAGGAAATTGCCTTTCAACCAATCAAAGCGTTTATTTTTAACAATAACCACAGGGGGTTTTAATTTCTTTGGACAGAGACGAGACATTTACATCATTTTAAAGAGCAGAACAGTCCTGAGGACATGCCTGAGATGGACAGTGTAAATTACACGTTGGATCATCTTTACGGAACGATGCGTTCTCTCTGGCTGGTGTGTCGACACGTTCATCCGCTTTCACAGATGATAAAAATGGCCTAGCCTGGTATAGTGAATCCTTTACCTCATCAATCCCATCCTACATTAACTCCGTTAAGTTGATCAATTTTAGAAAAATGAAATTCTCTTAATGTTGTATATGCAAACACAAATGGATTATTAAAATGTGTTAATTTTTTTGTAACAAACACAAGTAAAAAAGATTTTAAGAATTACTTTGGGTATTTATTTATTTATTTTTTGGGGACCACTATACACACCATTACCCAGTTACGTTCAAATGCATTCAAATAGAAAGTAATGTCATCAAAAGCCATGATGTAAAATTGAGAAAAAAAAATGTGTAATATGCAATGTGGGGGTGTGGTTTAATGTGGGCCTTTACTCCTTCACTCTGGAACCCATTCTAGCTATCTTCAGGCAGTAGACAAGGGACACTCTGAACTGGTTGCCAGCCAGTCGCAGGGCACACAGAGACAGACAACTCACTCACTCATTCACACCTAGGGACAATTTGGACCAGCCAAATAACCTGACATGCATGTTTTTGGAATGTGGGAGGAAACCGGAGTGCCCGGAGGAAACCCGAGCAAGCACGGGGAGAACTTGCAAAATCCACACAGGAAGGTTTGATCTCATGACCTCAGAACTGCCTCCAACCACTGTGCCACCGTGCTGCCCTTGTCAAAATATCACCCTGCAAAATCGGTTTTATCCTCATCTAAACAGTCGATTCTAAAGATTTCATTCAATCGTTCTGTGTCAAATGACCCAGAAAATGGGCATAATTGACACAAGTCCTGTGATGGTCTCATTTCTTTACTTCAGTGCTTTTAAAGTGTGATTGACAGATTTTGCTCTGATATACTCACGTATAGTGATGGTGTCATTTGCATCCTTTACTACGACTTGAACATAGCTTTTCTCTACATTGGCAATGTGTATTTTTATTATGCATGTGTGTTCTGTCATTAGCCTCAGGATTGATTTGCATATTCATGACACTGCTACCAGGAGAGGAGGGGTAGGATCTTTGTTTATAGGCTCACATCTAAATGATGAATGTGGTAGTTACCGTGTGTGATGGCTTTTTGCTTCTCCTCACTAATGGTTAATCATCATTGGGTAAACGAAAGGATGCGTGATGATTGGTTTGTCAAGAAAAAAATGTAGTTAGTGGGCAAAGATGCAGGATATCCTGCGGAGAAATTCGTCTGCCATATTGTCGGATAGAGGATCCCCTTGATTCTCTCTGTTATGCATTAAAGCGTAATGCACAATTAATTAGTTTTCTCCTTTACGTTATCCTTTCTTTATGCTGCAAAGCACTGTGGGACTTGTAGTACAGAGACAAATGATCCCTTGAACATCCGGCCAACTTGCTTAAAAGTCCTTATGTGTTGATTTCTTTAGGACATTTTCAATTTGATTTTCTGTCCCCACGGTATAAATGATACAATTGTAGCCATCCATGTATAATGTAAGTCTATTCGTCTGGTAAGGTACATACAAGCGCAACGTGTGAACCGATTCAGCAATGGAGAGCATTTTTGAAACCAGAGCAAACAAGCATGATACTTTGTTGATTTTGGCCAGTGACATGAATTATTTGAATATCGTAATGCACAACATTCCTGTAGAATGATAAAAACAATAGAAGAAGGATGGACAGATGCAATAAGAAGGACAGTTTTATTGTGTTGTATAATTTTAGTGATTGAATTAAATGAAAATGAGACACTCATCAATGTCAATGTTGAACCTCGAAACGGCGAGGGAAAACCTCAAATGGCAACATTGCTCGTATCACTGCCATGCCCCAATTAATCACTCAGTGAATTGTCCACTTGAATAAATACATACTCATGTAATTATCCATGCTTGTTTTCCAATGTAACTCAGGAAGAAAATGCATTTTTTGCACACTTTGTTGCTAGCCAAAACATAACCACTTGATGAAGTTTTCAAAGGCTTCCTGGAATATACTGTCTCACTTCACATAAAGATTTATATCGAGCCCAGGTTAATACAAACTCTATGAGAGGAAATGCAGCGCATCTTTTTTCCTTTAACGGGACCTCGAAAGTAAATCTGTAATACTCTGGCCTGAGTCCCATTTCACTTTCTTGCTATGAAGAACCAAACACAAAAACACGGTGTCCTATAGAAGATATTTTTTCTTAATGTTATGTTATTGATTCCACCCATATTAGTCATCCTGAGAGAGTGTCTCTCAAAAAGAAAAGATAGCAGGCAGCACAATCATTTTCTATGAGTAACGTGTTTATCTCATTTGTATTTTGCAGCCCTATAGAATCCTGCCAGAACTTCTACCAAGACTTTACTTTACAGATCGACATGGCCTTCAACGTCTTCTTCCTTCTTTATTTCGGCCTGCGGGTAAGCAGCACGTGCCTTATGAAATCTACCTATTAAATTATCTATGTAGGTATGTACCTATGTACACTACCTACATACCTAGCTTTCTACATAGCTACTGTAACTAACCACCTTACTCCTTTCGTACCCCCGGCCCCTAACTCCTACCCTCCATACCTTACAAACCTACCTCTGCTTGAACTACCTATCTCTACCAACCTACCTACCTACCTACCTACATACCTACTGTAACTAAACACCTTCCTCCTTTTATGCGCCCCCGACTTCCACCCTCCGTACCTACTACTCCTCTACAAACCTACCTCTACTACCTTTACTACCTCTACCTATCTCTACAATCCTACTTCTACCTACTTACCTACCTACCTACCTACCTTCTTACATACCAATCAAGCTGCATAGACCTACCTTTACCTAGCTACCTCAACAACCTACCAACCTACCTACCCCTGCACACCTACCTCTACCTAACAGCCTCCCACCTTCTACCTGCTTACTTATCTATTTACCTACCTACCTACCTACCTACCTACCTACCTACGCACATACCTACTGTAACTAACCACCTCGCTCCTTTTATGCCCCCGAACCCTTTAACTCCCACCCTCAATACCTACTACTCCTCTTTAAACCTACCTCTACTACCTTAACTTCCTCTACCTATCTCTACCAACCTACCTCCACCTACCTACCTACCTACCAACCTACCTACCTACCTACCGACCAAGCTGCATAGCCACACAGACCTACCTTTACCTAGCTACCTCAACAACCTACCAACCTACCTATCCCTGCACACCTACCTCTACCTACCAGCCTCCCTCCCCCCTTCCACCTACTTACTTATCTATTTACTTACCTACCTACCTACCTACCTACCTACTGTAACTAGCCACCTTCCTCCTTTTATGCCCCCGACCCGTTTAACTCCCACCCTCAATACCTACTACTCCTCTTTAAACCTACCTCTTAACTACCTCTACCTATCTCTACCAACCTACCTCTACCTCCACCAACCTACCTACCCCTACACACCAACCTCTACCTACCAGCCTCCCTCCCACCGTGTACCTACTTACCTATCTGTTTACCTACCTACCTACCTACCTACCTACTGTAACTACCCACCTCCCTCCTTCCCTACCTACCTCTAAGACAATTACATATGCAATGCATTTTCCAAAGAGATATCATTAAAACCAAACACTTACCAGCCTTGTTTTGCTACTAAATTATATTCAAAAATATATCTTTTTAAAACTGATTACATAAAATAAGAATTTAAATGAGTAAAAATCGAGTGATTCCCTGACTCTCTGACATGGAGGGCGTGGCCTTTTTTTCTATAACAGTGCCTTGCTCAGCTGTGAATGTCAATGAATTCACCTGTTTAAAATTGAATAGTTTTCTCT
The DNA here is from genome assembly GCF_059441175.1 of Urocampus carinirostris. NCBI lineage: Eukaryota > Metazoa > Chordata > Actinopteri > Syngnathiformes > Syngnathidae > Urocampus > Urocampus carinirostris. Next base: position 28,869,927 of record NC_142361.1, read on the forward strand.
CATCCTTTTTAAATGCCTACTCGTCCTTTTATGCTACACCACTAACTAAATCTCTTCGTTAAGTCTCTGATGGCCGGAGTATATCCCAGTGGTTTTGTTGTCGCTCTGCTCTATGCTTTTATGATAAGGTGTTTCTAAAGCAGCCACATACGCCGGCTTGAATCCTATTTCCCCATGTGGGTCTTTTTCCTTGTCGTTCCCTCTTGTACACAATATATCACAAGACGACAAGACAAACCAAACCAAAACAACACAAAACAAACGGCAGACCGAAAATATTTTTGATATCTCTTAAAGGTATGAACAGTTCTATATCAAAATTAATATCTTTAAATTGAATTTCACTTTTTATACGGTAAAAATTACATTAAAACATATATTCATTGATTTTTACAATGTAGGAATTATGTCAAAACATAAAAATTATTATATTTAACAATACATTCATAAAAATTTAACTGCTGAAAATAACACCAAAGCCTATATTCATTCATTTTCTAACTGCTTAGTATTAATAAGGTATTACATAAGACTTTGGAAATTACTATATAAAAGCCTTTAACTCCTATGTTAAATTCATTCATTCACATTATAGAAACGATATCAAAACATGTATTAAATAATTATTTAACAGCTTAGAATCAATTAAAGTTTGATGTAATGTGAAAATTATGATCTTTTTTAAATATATCCTAACTATGTTTTAGATCCCGGTGTGTGTGTGTGTGTGTGTGTATGTATATGTGTTTGTGTTTGTTTGTTTGTATATAACTTATAGGCTCAGAAACCTCTGAACCGATCTTCATTAGAATTTACACAGTCTTACTTTAGGCCTCTGTGAGTGTCTTTAGCTAGGTTTCGTGTCAAGGCACCCCCAATAAATACCAAAAAAATAATTAAACATGGTCCAGCAACGCCAGGCATTCTGCTTGTACTTTAAAAAAAAAAAGACTTTTACACGATTAAAATGACATTTATGTATTCATTTTCTAACTGCTTGGTGCAATGTAAATCACCATGTTAAAAACATGAAAATTGTTCATCAAAATCTGGATTTTACATCATAATGTTCTTTGTTCATGACAATTATATGCACAATCACTTATTGTAATGTATAATATTTATTATGAATATGATACATATTATTAACATAATTGCATATAATTTTGTCATTATATTAATTATAAAAACATAATTAGGATAATGACATAATCATAGAATTATAATGGATACGTTAATACATGCGTTGCCGGGCATCATAGATGGGTTGTTGGGGCTGTGGTTTGCTAATAAAAGTGCCATGGAGCCACTAGGAAGCTCTAGAGAGCCGTATGCAGCTCTAACGTCCCTTCTACACAAAACATGTTTGTTTGTATTTATTAAGGGTGCCTTTGACAGGAGACTTTAGCTAAAGACACTGCAGAAGCCTCAAGTACATCTGTTCGATAAGTCACATTCAAACACACACACAGATCGGGATTTATAAAGTAGTGTGGATCAGGATTAGATAAAATAGATTAGATTTAGATTGTTGTTACATAAAACACATATTTATAAACAGGTAAATACATCAATAATATAATTGTTTAATCATAATGATTACATTAATACACTTTCAAGTTTTAACTGTTTACTGTGACTTAGTTGTACAAATTCAAATATGACATAAAGCTCTTCTTTCTTTCTTTTTTTGTCGCAAAGAAGAAAACAAACATACCGTATTTTCCGCACTATAAGTCGGGCTGGGTTATAGGGCGCACCCCGAAAAAATAGTTTTTGGTCCTATATTTGACATACATAAGACGCACCGGATTATAAGGCGCTACAATGGGAACGTCGACAAAACAGTCAGATAGTTCAGTCAAACTTATTACCCCCTTAACATTCCCAAAGCTTGAAAAGAAGCAAATACGTGTCGTAGACACGTGCGGATGCGGTGTCCGTACGATGTCACTCAAATGCATCGTTCCAAATATCATTCGGAAGGTTAAAGTCTTGGGATTCAAGAAATGCCAACCATTCCTCAGTTTCTATTTTCTTTTTCGCTCGCAACTTTACTGTGCATATGACAATAAACACTTGGAATTGAGTTTAATTTAAAAATAGACACTCCATTCCATCCATTATCTGCACCGCTTATCACAGAAACATCGAGTTCAGTCTGAAACAAGATACAGGGAAAATATATATCTGGAGTAGCTCACCGAAGTCGTTGTGTTCAATAATAATGTGCAACCATGGTCCTCTTATATCCGTGAGTGTAGTAAATCCAGGAGAGTAAAATATTTACAAATACTGAATGGTAAAACATGTTTCCTCTATGCCGTAGACAACAAGACTTGCTATTCACATTCATCTTTTTCGGCCAATTGTAGGCTTTGTTTTGCCGCTTTAGCCTATGCCAGCCTGTAAATGATAAAAAGGATCCGCCCCCTTTACCTCCGAATAACTTTAGCCAATAGTGATCGATTCAAATGATGATTGACACATTGAAACGCCGGTAAATAAATCCCAGCATACAACGCGGACTACTTGGCGTTCGGGGGAAAATCTAGTCGGCGGCTGCTGCATTAGTTGCAAGACTTTGCGACTTAATATTGATCCATAAATAAGGCGCACTGTATTATAAGGCGCATGGTTAGGGTTAGGCTTTTGAAAAAAATAAAGGCTTTTAGGGGCGCCTTATAGTTCGGAAAGTACGGTAGGTGTTTCTTTTCTACATTTTCACTTCCACCCGATTTCCTTGCAGTTCATAGCAGCCAACGACAAGCTGTGGTTCTGGCTGGAGGTCAACTCGGTGGTGGACTTCTTCACCGTCCCTCCCGTCTTTGTCTCCGTCTACCTGAACAGAAGCTGGCTGGGTGAGTGGTCACAGAAAATTGTTTTTCGTCTTTTCCACAGTTTACCTGTCAAGTTTCCTCTTCGTTCCTGTTACCGCCAGTGTGTCTTGTTCGCCTCGTCATGAACAGTGACGGGTAATCTCCTCGGATTTTTCACGGAGCACAGACCCAGTAGAGTGTCTCATGGGAAGTGGAGAGCTTCACTCCTGTTGTTTAGACACCCCAAATCGCTCTGGGTGACCCATCATTGCGATACACTCACAAAAACAAGCGTTATCTCCACATGAATGGGCAGTCTTGCATGAGCAGTCTGGAAAACACCCCTAACCTGTGTTACGTAACATCCTCCTTTTATCTGCGGGTTGAGAGTATTGTGACCCAAATTAGACTACGGGATAAAGGCTCGCTCTCTTGCTTAAGTACGTGATCCTCGGCCGTGATGTTGTCACAACATAAGTCGGAAAAAACGAGAATGTACTGCATTTAATGTGCGGACATAACAGTATTATTTATTTTTTTTGTAATTGAAAGCGGTCTCTTCTTCTCTAATATTAGATAAGACCTAGCCCGAGGAAATTATAAAGGTACCTATTGATTTAATGTTGGTACTGAAAATGAAGGGCTTTTGTTTAAACACTTTTCTGTTTACATCGTGTTGTGAGCTTTTAATCCACAATATTCCAGGCATAAATGAGGTCCAGAACAATGCCTGGAAAAGCAAAAGTGCACAGTCTAAATAACTGACAATTACTTTTAAACTGGGAGGATGGGCCATTACAAAATTCTGGCAAGTGCTGCTAATGTTCAACGCCTTCTTCTGAGGGTCTGATGCAGCCCCGAGGACTTGAGTTGGAAACCTTGTTTTGAATTTTTGACATAATTCAATCATTGTATACAGCCTTTTAAAAAGGGAACAGGGGGAAAAAAAGCAAAAAAACAAAATTGGAGAAACTGTAAGTTTCAGATATTATAAATGTGTTTCCCCTATGCAACCAGAATACTATTTTATTTTTTTGTTTAGTTATTACCCATTTTAACTAAAGTAAGTAGCAATTAAGAACCTTTTTTCATTCTTATTTAGATAACTCTTTACATATGCACAAACAAACATTTTATTTCGTATAAACATATTGTTTTTAAATAACTACATACAGCCATAGTACTGTATTCTTTTTTTAATTATATTTTAATCAGTTTACAAAAGTACGTCATGAAAAAGTATTGTTCAATAATTTATACAAATCCCCATCTACTAATAAATTCTTTATTAAATTAGATGTGGCTTATAATTATAATTTGAAAAATGAACATTTTATTACAGTGTGTATTTTCCGTAGCACTATTTAGATACTCTATAGCAAAAAGTTATATTTTTGTATTCTATATCTTTATTTTATTTTTTTTATTTTTCAACACAAGGATACTGCTGGAAGTGTGAATTTCCCTACAGGGATGAATACAGTATCTATCTATCCGTCTATCTGTCTGTGCGACCGTCCCCCTATTTATAAGTAGTAAGATTTTTTTTTCAGCCACAGTAAATCATCTTTACTTTAGTGATCTCATCTCATCTCATCAGCTACACCGCTTATCCTCAGTAGGGTCGCGGGGGTGCTGGAGCCCATCCCAGCAATCATCGGGCAGTGGGCAGGGGACACCCTGAATTGGTTGCCAGCCAATCGCAGGGCACACGGGGACAGATAACTCACTCGCTCATTCCCACCTAGGGACAATTTGGACCGGCCAATTCACCTAGAATGCATGTTTTTGGAATGTGGGAGGAAACCGGAGTGCCCGGAGGAAACCCATGCAAGCACGGGGAGAACATACAAACTCCGCACAGGAAGTCTGGAGCTGGAATTGAACCCACGCAGGAGGTTCCCAAGACATGAACTGTGCCGCACATGCGCTAACCACTGCGCCGCCGTGCTGCCCTACTTTAGTGATATATATTTATATATCCATAGTATTTTAATTTGGTTGAATTCCAATCCATTCATATATATACATATACATACAGGGAGAGAGATAAATGCAATGTGTATATATTTGAAAATACAGGTTTAATATTTTTTTTTACATTTAGTTTGTTTCTTTTGTTTGTCAAATTATACAACAATTTCCTCAATGGGAATTTTTTTTCTTCATTTGTCTTCAGAATTCAAATATGAAATAATATAATTTATAAGATTTTCATTATCATAAACAGAATGTGAGCTGTCTACATACATGTGGGTTTTAACTTTTTAACCCATTTCAAACAAAAAAAAATACATTTGAAAAATCATTCCGAGATATTTAATTACATTGAGCTGTTGAGGTAAAACCTTAGGCCAACTTTTTCCATGGTACACGTAATGAGAAGGGCGAGGTATTCGTCGCGAAACTTTGGTGAAGATGCCGCAGCGTGGTTAATGAGTCCCGGTGGGAGTTGGAGCGCAGTAATGAATTGGAGATGGTCAAGTCATCCGGTTCTCCGTGCTCATGAGTCGTGATGCCAACGAGGTGTCCTCGTCTCCTCTTCTGAAAATCTACGTGAGCCTTGATCGGGATGATGAAAGGCAGTGAAACGGCACTCTGGCTTCTGCTTGACATTCTGCACCGTGGAATTACCTGGGGCTTTTTTAAAGTCTCTTATCTGAGCTTAGAATTTGAATTGTCCTTATTGTCATTGAGGACAACGTAGTGAACATTGCGACGAGATCAGAGATGGCACTCCGGGTTAAACATGTCTTAAAACACAAGATAAAAATAGTCTTAGGATAGGCAATATTTACAAGGTAGTGCAGTAAGATAGGCCCAAGTTTTACGTGCATCACAATATACTGTAGTGCATTGGAAATCGTGCAATGACATTAGATGGATAGATAGATACTTTATTTATTTATTTATTAGCCACAACATTTTGCAAAAAAACAAGAGTAGGAATAAAATTACTAAATTTTGTGCAGGCTTGGGGAGTAACGGAATACATGGAACGGCAAAAATGATTTTGGCAAGCTGTTTGGATTTATTTTCATTTTGTTTCTGTCGCATTTTATGGTAGTTTTGCCGGAGATTAAAGAGATCAAAGCCAGGAGAGAAAGCTTACCACGTGTTATGAGTCATAATTTGATTCATATTTAGTTCATTTTGTCTTTTATTAGCATATTTGGTATTGGAGTAATCCAAAAGTAATTGAAAGTAATCAAGTTAAAGTAACCCTACCCAACCCTGGCGGTAACCAGAAGAGTGCATTTCAACCAGACCGGTCAGCTTTTTTTTTTTTTTGGGCCTTACTTTATTTCTAACTAAAACCAACTACCCACATTCCTTTATCCAAAATTGAAAATTGTTGCGAGCGGGGACCGACCAGATGAGAGGAATCCACGTTGCAGTGGTAGTGAAAACAACGTCGTCCAAACTGGGTAGAGAGCAGCCGATTATTTTATGGGCTATGTTGATGACACTCTGGATGATCTTTCAATCTACTGCCGTGCACCCAGAATACTCTCAGAAAGTATACCCGCTGCTGGGCCTTCCCTTTCACATTCTAATGTAGAATTGATAGCACTGGAGTTGTACAAAACAGGATGATTTATATTGTTCGTGTCAGATTCGATTTATAGAAGAGAAGCGCGATTGGAATATCGCTTTCGTTTATACGGTGTCGCACATCTATAACCGCAGCGAGGAGATTGAAACAAAAACTCCTGCTGGCATGCGAGCTAAGTGTGTGTTTACTGGGGGGTTATATTTCCCCACATGCCATAGGCTTCATAAACCCTCGCAAAGTATTGCTTATGAAATTAACATGCATGTCTGCCGGCCCGTGTTGCGGCCTGGCAAAAACAAAAAAGCTTCAGGAATACTAATGAGACAGTCGGAGTCACCGTTGATATTCACGCTGTGATGAGTTTGGACAGGAAGTCGAGATACAGGTCGTGCGTTGTGTAATGGGGAGTTCTTATGCCCTCGTGAGCTGCTTCGGTAATCACAATTAATCTCATGCGGGGAGTCCAGCAAAGTCAAGTGCCCCCAAATGGGTTTCTTTATTTGCACGCAGTTAAAAAATGGATGCTTCTTTGATTTTTGAAGGATGCACGGTAACTTATTTTTCCTACCGATAACCAATAAAACCTTGCTTTTGGAAATGTATTCTAATGAGGAACCCAAATGCTTTGAATGTTTCTTGCAAGTAGTATCAGATGATTAAATCGTTTAGCGTGGCTTCAAGTGACTAATTATTGGGTCCTTTTTTCTTTTGACCCATTATAACTAAAAATAACTGGGATGTCTTTTTTGGCCATTATTGTCAGGACCAGAACGGAAATAGGACCCAATTGCGTTACGTTTCTCACACGTTTTATTGAAGGAAAGAGAAAGGGCTGCGCCCACGATCCGGTGTTCTCTGGACGCGGGAAGCAATTCGCTCTCGTACTCGGATTGTGATCTGAACACGGAAGTGGATCTTCCGTAGCGAGCGATGGCGGTGTCAGGGACGGAAAAAACGGGTCGGTAGCCGGGACTGGGACAGCAAGGCGTGGTCGGGGTCAGAAACTAGTCCTAATCCAGAACGGGAGAGTAGACGTAGTCGGGGACAAAAAGAGGTCGTAAGACGGGACGTGAGAGCAGACGTGGTCAGGATCAAAACAGGTCATAGTCTTAGACAGACGGGAGCAAAAACGGGACAGGTGGGAGTCAGGGTCGAAAAAGGCTTTCCTAGTATACACTGAAATTCGCAGACGGACTGACGACAGGGGACTGACAGGACAGGATTCAAATAGTGACAGGGAGCCAACCTGCGGCGGTTGGCACCAAATGAGCGTGTGCAAGTGAGTCACATCAGTAATCATGACAATTATGGTCAAATTACTTTCGACCTGAGCATTATTTTGTACCCTAGCTCTTTTTTTTTTATTCTTGCAACCTAAAAAAGTTAAGTTAAATATAACCCAAACAAATGATTTATTGTAGAATATTAATTACTTAATCACTGCTGTTCATTCTTTCACAGATAAAATTCCTTTCTAAATTAGGACTGGGGAAAAAAAGATGAATATGTTCAGATTTAAAATTTATTTGTAATTTAAATATATCAACTATATTATTAGATTTATTGATAATTTGCACTTTAGGAGAACTACTGCAGTTTTTTAATGAGTGTTTTAATGTTTCTCTATGAAATTATTCATTTTATGTAATTTCAAATTGGTTTAAATGTCTATTTTAATGTCCGGGCAGCTGAGTGCGGTTTAGGGTTCACGTCCAGCTACCAACGTCCCCGTCCAGAGTTTGCATGTTCTCCCCGTGCCTGTGCAGGTTTCCTCCGGGCACTCCGGTTTCCTCCCACATTAAATAAGAAAACATGCATGGCAAGTTAATTGGTGACTTCAAATTGTCCCTTGGTATAAATAAGCGTGTGAATGGTTGTACTGAACAAAAATTAGACTAGGACTGTGTTAAAATGAAAAAAGGGAAAAAGATGAATCAATATTTGTATTTATTATAAATATTGTATTACGATGTTTGTCTTTTTTTAAATTTTCTGTATTTGTAAGTGTATTTTTGTCGTACATTTTTCATTTCAATGCATTTTAAGAGTAATTTCCAACAACAAAACATATAATATGACTGATCTTTTTTTTTTTTTACAAACAAAAAGGAGATTAATAAATATTGCACAACTGTCCCAATTTTCAAAATATTGTATTATCATATGACAATTTATGTAATCAATGTGTTTTACATTTGTTTTTAGTGTATTTTTTAGAATTAATTTTCCATTTTTTAGTCTATTTTTAAAGTAATTAGCCAGCTAAAAGTAGAGTGGTACTGTGTTAAAAAAGATGAATCTATAAGGCACAACTGTCCCAATTTGTTTTTGTATTGCAATTCAGATTACCTGTATTGTAATTATTGCATTACATGTTTTAGGTAATCCATGGATTTGCATTTATTTTATTCCTAAAGTGTATTTTTTCAATGTAGATTTTTACAAATATAAGTTTTTGAGTGATTACTATTTCCACATGATTGAATTTGAAATGCACTGAATTTTTATTTATTTATCATTTCTTAATACAAAAAGGAATAAACCATTTCCTATGATTATTATGGTGGAAATAATACAATAACTAATCAGATTAAAATAAAGTAAATACAATTAAAATAATCTCAATTCAATTGAATTATACTCTATCAAATCATTCACACATTTAGTATTGACATGGAGCCCTAATATAAATTTGGAACTGTTTGTTTAATTGGCTCTTAATGACCCCAAATCATTGTCCAAAAACTTGCACTGTTTCTAAGATTTATCATATTTTTTATTGAGGAGCATCTGTCAGGGTTGCACCGGCTCCTCTACTGCTCAATTCTACTGCCTTCTAGTGGTTCATTTGTGTGTTGCATGTTGATGTTAGTGCCCATGAAGATTAGTTGTCCTCACTATTTATATCAGATACTGTTATAAAATAGCAACAATTTGTTTTGTTTTTGTTCAAGTAAACGTGCCCCAATTCAGCTCCTCATAAATTGTGAATCCAAAACGTTAATACATCCAATAGGTTCCAAAAATGATGACATAATGTTGTGTAGTAACACAACCATGATTTTTTTTTTCCCTAAGCGGATGTAGGAAAACACGGATGTTACGCGATGCAGATTCCCATCATCTCCCTATGAATGAGTTTGTGTCGAGCATGGCATCATCTAATCCCGCCAGGCCATAATCCCAGATGAAGCATTCTGCAGACTGCCGATTGATAGAAGGGCCCCACCCGGTAAACAGGGCCACACCAGAACACCAGCTCGGCCTCGCAAAGCCTCAATGAAGCCTCGGGAAAAGCCTTTTTTTTTTCAATGAGCAGCTGGCCGACCGACACGTGTGTTGGACCTCCGTGTGTGTACAAGAGGCTTTGGCGTGTGCGCTCAAGAGATTTCCTTCATCCGAGTGCACGTGTTTGCAGGGTACCGGAAGTTCATTGATGTTTTGTTTTTTTTGCAGGTTTTGCATGCCCAAATGCAATACTGCATCGGGGGCATCACAGCAAAAAATAAGGAATCGTTAGAGCAGATTTTTAGGAAAACATTTATTTTACCTCTCTTAGTTATTTATTGTGTGTGTTTTAAAAATCTAATTAAACTTTGTATTTTTTGCAAATGGCTTCAGTAGTTTAAATCTCTTCCCAAACTAAAATTTACAAATTTAATTTAGTGCACGACGGATGGGTGGTTAGCACGCAAGCCCACGGTGCGGAGCTCCAGGTTTTAATTCCAGATATTTTAGCCTCCCAGTGTGGAGTTTGCATGTTCTCCCACATTCCAAAAACATGCATGTCAGGTTCAATGGCCGGTCCAAATTTTCTCTCAGTGTGAATGAGCGTGTGACTTGTGTGTCCCTGTGTGCCTTGCGACTGGCTGGCAACCAGTTCAGGGTGTCCCCTGCCCACTGCCTGAGGACAGCTGGGATGGGCTCCAGCACCCCCGCGACCCTACTCAGGATAAACGGGGCAGATAATGGTTTGATAATGGATACATTTATTGCAGCCACTGACAAGATATACGTTTAATGTAAGATCATTAATCTCATTAATTTACTAGGCGTACCGTAATCCTCCTCATTTTTGTACATTTCACAATGGAAAAATAAGGCATATTTTTGTTTAAGTTCCAAATATTAGGTTGTAGTTTCTTTTTAATTCTTAAAACAAACTATTTTTGGAATGAAAATATGGGTTCCACATTTTACAATAATTTTGAATTACATATATTTTCAATATTTGTAGAACCCGCTTTGGTACTATACTTAAGCTATCTGAATAAACTGTATACTTTTTATATTTAAAAGAAATATATTTTGTTAACTTTTACTGCAAAAAAAAAGTTTAGTCGGGGATGATGATTTAATTTATTTTTTGTAATTTTTTCAATTTTTTATATATATATATATATATATATATATAATTTCTTTTATTTGTATTTTTTTTCGATTTTTTTATATTTTACTGTATTTTACTATATTTTTAGGATATTGTTTTCCCATTTTTAAACATATATATATATATATATATATATATATATATATATATATATATATATATATATATATATATATAATTTATTTTATTTGTATTTTTTTTTCGATTTTTTTTTTATATTTTACTGTATTTTACTATATTTTTAGGATATGTTTTCCCATTTTTACACATTTCAAAAAGTTCACTTACAAACTTACAACTTTTTTCTGTAAGAGTCCCAAAAAATATTTTGGAAAATATTCTACGATATTTTAAAAGTAAATATTTGATAAATATTTGTGTTTTAGTATTTCACCAAAGACATTTTTATTAACTACATTTTTTTCTTGTTTCAGAAATCATTTTAACATGTCCCTAATAATAAGATACCAATTTAAATGATTATTAATAAAATATATCCTCAAACATTGTATGCTAATTTGAATTATATGTTTCTTATTTTACTAAACATATTTTAAAGAGTAACGGTTCTAATATGTTAGAATATTTTAATCATAATGTTCTTATTTTACAAAATTAAATTGAGAAAGATAATATTCATAATTGTCAGATCTATTATCCACTGAAAATATTGATACTATTACAAATATATTTCTATATATTTTTTTATAAATCTTAATAATAAATAATAATAAATCCCTCAATTATTTTAATAACATGTATTCAGAAAAGTAACTGTTTTTTTTGTAAAGATAATCAGGGTTAGTTCATCACTTTGATCTGAAACGTTGTTTTCTTTTATCACCAGTAATCCCCCTGCTAAATTTATTTTTCATTTGACAAAAAGGATTTCAAGCAAAGCTTAATGGGGACAGTGAGTTACGAAGGTTGATGAAAGGTAAAACCATTTGGGTGTTTGGGATTACATGCATTGGAATAAAATGCAGAAAAACTCTAATATCAAATGATATTTGCCTCAGAGGGACACTATCCCCTCAGAGGTCTGTCAGTTCAAATTGTCGGGATTCCTTTACGGACATTGTCTTTGCTGAAATCCTTTCACTGCAATTCCCTGGGTAGCCATGATACCGCCGAAACTACTGGTTTACCGACGGACTCTTAGCGAGGTTCATTCGGAAGATCTGCAGGTTACGCCTCGACGTAAGAAATCGAGCAGTGATCTTTTCCAGAACGGCTACCGGATCAAACAGGGACGCCGTGTTCTAGAAACTCAGGAAAGCCAGCTCGGATCTTTTCGGCGATGTTTGCGCTGTCTCTACAACTGGGGTAAATAAAAAGCCATGTCCATTTTTGGTTGTTACGCCTTCATACTATGTATTGTGTTTGTACTTTATAATGATATTGTAGGAGTACATTTGTGTGGTCTGTACGTTTAAAGGTACATTGCGTAATATTTGAGCACAGGATGGTACTGTATTGTCTAATGAGAATGTAAACCAGTGCCAGATGAGCACATCGTAGCAGCGAGATGCCAGCCAAACATGGCAGCGACTACTCGATAAAGGTTCCGCTATGTAAAATAAACGTTTTTTAACCTATGAATATTAAAAGAAAATAACAATTCATTACAGTTCAAGTATTTTTACATATTATTCGAATCAATGTTTTGTTTTCTTACTGAATTCAGTTTTTTTTACCACAAGGAGGCACTAAATATTACACAAAGTCCATTTAAATATGTAAATCTTTTGAAAGATTTAAGGCAAAGGTTTCCCAAACTATGAGAGGTTAACCATTGTTTAGTGCAGTGCTTTTTAACTCTACTTTGTCCTGAGAACTTGTCTTGTGTTCACTCTTTACGGATCCCCAAAATTCTAAAACATACAAAGAGCCAACAACAAACACGAACCAAACCATACATATGCCAAATGATCCCGACTTCCTAGCCATATGTTATAGAGGACAAATCAGGATCGATTTGCATTAAAAAAAACGGGAGGCTTGTTGACCGAAAACATGCAGTAAGCAGCCAGCTTAACAGCGAGCCAACTACAAAACACTATCACGGCAACAAACACGAGCCCAGACGGGATTAAAAAATAATAAGCACGGCAGGCTGGCCAGTTAGCCGACTGCTAAGGGGGCTAACCTAGACCAAACAAAACTGGAAACCTTCAGGAACCCGCTCGCTATTGAGGAACTATCTGGACTATATTATATTAGTTTGCAAGACAAGTGGTCAAAAACACAAAAGGAAAAGTCGTAATCACATACCTCAAAGGAGGTAAAGTAAAAAAAGGAAAGCACGCTGTACAAGACGGCATGTAAACTTACCCCAAGCAGCTTTTGATGCAACTCGGAACAAAAACTCATAAGCAATAGTTATAGTTAAAATATTGTACCTACTTTTGCTGATTGTAATAATGGCTTATTTTACAAAATATTTTCAGACAATAGGAGAAATATATTTTTTTGCTAATTGTATGATTTTTGTTTTACATTAGACATATATATAGGGGCAGCACGGCGGCGCAGTGGTTAGCGCTTGTGCGGCACAGTTCATGTCATGGGAACCTGTCGTGGGTTCAAATCCAGCTCCAGACTTCCTGTGCGGAGTTTGTATGTTCTCCCCGTGCTTGCGTGGGTTTCCTCCGGGCACTCCGGTTTCCTCCCACGTTCCAAAAACATGCATTTCAGGTGAATTGGCCGGTCCAAATTGTCCCTAGGTGTGAATGAGCGAATGAGTTGTCTGTCCCTGTGTGCCCTGCGATTGGCTGGCAACCAGTTCAGGGTGTCCCCTGCCCACTGCCCGGAGATGGCTGGGATGGGCTCCAGCCCCCCCCGCGACCCTAATGAGGATAAGCGGTACGGCTGATGAGATGAGATAAGATGAGATATATATATATAGTGGGATTGTTGGGAAAGGATAGTGGGATTGTGGACGCGTTCTTAAGGATGGGCTGGGCACTCGTATGATGCGGCAGGGGTAAACCAGTGAAAGCTGTCGGGCCCTGCTGTTGAACAAAAGAGTGTTGGGTCACCCTGACCCGAGTGACATCCTGGTGTCCCATTTCATCTGGAGGGACGAAAGCATGACCAACTTGGATGCCGAGGTGCCTAACTTGTTTGGGTGTTTCGGCAATTGGGTTGGCCATGGTCCAAACATGTTTGTGTGTTTTTTATGCTATTTATTTCCCTTTTATTTTCTTTGTTATTGTATGTGTGTGTCTTGCTGTCGGTCACCCCTCTTGAGGGATATAACCAAGGTAGATAGATAGATAGATAGATTGATATATATATATACAGTTAAACTTGTAAAACTCTAAATTAATTTAACAAATGTGTGACCGCATATGAAGAAACACTCTATACAGTACAGTCTATTTAGGCAACATGATAATTCAAGTTTTAGAAAAACAAGAAACTGGTGCCTTGAGCTGTCTTTTTTAATTTTATTTTTGATGGATGATGTGCCTTGATATGGTTCAATAAAAAAAGAGTGCCTGGCCCCAAAAGATTGAGGAACACTGATTTAGTGGGCCACAACATACGGCAAATAATTACATTTGCTCCTAAAAATAAAGTTGTTTATGTTATGTAGTGCTCAGCATCCTCCAAACTTTATTTAACACAGCCCTTCATTCTAGGCCCATCTCATTTATCACCACTCAGTTTTAATTATTATTAATGCCACGCGTGATCCGCGATAAGCTTCCGGATCGGTGCAAGGATTTTGAGGTCGATTGTTCGACGAACGCTTTTCCCCACCACGCGTTGTTAGACACAATCGCACACTCTTATCGCCGGATTACTCATATTATTAAAATGCCAACGAGATAGGTGGTGCATCGTAATCCCCGTGATTGCTGCTCCGTGGTCCGAATTGAAACTCTGAAGAGGGAAGACATTTTAAAATGCGAGAAGGTCTGAAGATATTCACAAAATTGCAGTGAAATGTCAACAGTCTTAGGTGCTTGTGTTCACCCTGAGATTTGATATTTTTAAGAAACCACTTGTTTTCTGTTTGGATTAACAAATTGTAGGACCTATGATGTCAGGCACAGGGAAAAGAAGCAACTGGAGTAGTTCTAAGTTTATAGGTTGGTGAAAAAAAGAGGAGACATCAGAGTCTAAATTAGTTTAATGAACAATGGGTAAGACTATAGACCGCATTTAACATAAATTATAGTAAAATGACTCTCACCAGAACGGAGACAGGACCCACTTGCGTAACGTTTCTCTCAGTTTTATTGGAAGAAATGAAAGGGTTGCACCCACGATCCGGTGATCGCTGGGTGCGGGAAGCAGGTCGCTCTGAGCGCGGAAGTGGTACTTCCGTGGCGAGCGATGGTGGTGTCGAAAACGGAAAAACAGGAATGTAGCCGGGACAGGAGATCAAAAGCGTGGTCGTAAGCCAGGAGAAGAGAGTAGACGTGGTTAGGATCAAAAACTGGTCGAAGCCGGGAAACAGACAGGGTCGAAAAAGACTTGCCTAGTGTAAACTGAGGTTCGCAGACGGACTGACAACAGGTGACAGAAAGGAGTGGGTTTAAATAGGGACAGGGAGCCAATCAGAGTCCGAGGCAGTTGGCGCCAAAGAAGCAGGGTGCATCACATCGGTAATCATGACATATTTGATCTGGGTTTTTAGATGAGAAAACTTAACTTTAGTTGATCTTGCTTTACTAACCCTGTTGTATGTCTATTTCAGTTTAAACAACCGGTTTTCTACTTTCATTTCAAATGATAAACCTGTCATTAATAGCAAAATGTAATTTTATGCGCATCGATAGATTTTAGAATCAAACTAAATCTGTTTTGGAGTCAAAATTTAAAGTCAAACAATGATACACTTCAAATTTCAAAGACATTTCAAATATGCAAAAAACAATTCTTTTTTTTTTTTTCAATTCAGGAAATCACAAATCCATGGCTATTGCTGGTTCAGGGGTCTCATTTATAAAACTGTGCTTAGGTATGATCAGAAAAGGTGGCGTACGGAGGAAACACAGGAAGTATGTGCGGACAAAAACTCCCTGATTTATAAAATATGGCTGTTTCTCTTTATAAATCACAATCAACCCTAAAGTTGGCGCACATGAGGGAACCGCCCCCTTATGCTTATAAAAGGCCAGGGGAACGCCTTTGATAAATATTCAAAGAAGCCAAACTCTAAGATAGCTAAGATTACTCATCATATGTATTATGTGAAAATGTATCGATTTCAGATATTTTTTCTTTGGTTTCATAAATTTGACATTGTGTTGTAGGTTCACGTTTCTCCAAAATGTGTGCATACGGCAGGACGAGACTTCCCGTAGAGGTTTATACATTATCCGATAGTTTGTTTTTTCTAACAAAAAGAAACGTTGTTTACGAAGGGCGTGCACCTCTTTTTGTACGTAGTGTTTTAATGAAGAGGTACCAGGAGTCACAGTGAAGATTGGAGGAATAATCCAATTCCTACCGCAACCTTATTGCAGAGCTCTATGAAGCATTAGATACTTTTTGGATCCCTGGTCCTTGTAGCTTGCCACTCGGGTCACTGAGATTTTAAATCGTCCTTGGGATTGAGGAATTATTCCGGGATGAATAAAAGCCTCGCTAAAACTTGTCAAGATTTTCTTCCATTTGAATCACACACTGCCACCAGGTGGAGTCATCAAAGAAAAGAAGAGATTTGGCATTACAATTCCAAGCAGTGTCTTGCCAACAATTGTTATGCATAGTTCAGGTCTTGTCTATCGTCTACGCTGACGTGCATGTTCCACCCACAGCGAGTGATGACGGAAGACGTGCTATTGGTTCTTGATATCATGTATATAATGTCTGATATCTTTGATTTATTTATTTCGACCTCACTTTTTAACTGGGTTTACAATAAACTGTTATTTTTCCTTCTCTGTGTTGCAGGTTTAAGGTTCCTGAGAGCACTAAGATTGATACAGTTCTCAGAAATCCTACAGTTTTTGAATATCCTAAAAACAAGGTAACGTTCTCATCACAAGCACATCCGTGCTCTCCTCATTATGATGTTGTTCCAAAGATTAATAACCATCTCTAATGGCGTCATTAGATGCTTTAGTGGATAATTGTGAGTTTTATGCAGAGATCTAAATAATAATAGCATTCAATAACTCTTGAGAGACTATCATTATGTAGACGTGTTAATTGTAACTGTCTGAACAAGGCTGTGAGACTGTTTTATTCAAATTTTACAATGACTTTTTGGGGATACTATTTTTCCAAATGTATCCTCAAAAATGAATATGATTACAAAAGTATCAGGCAGAATTATACACATGTGTGTTACAATGATGGCAGTTTAGTCTTGTCTGTTTGGTAAGGTGCGTGTTAAATTTCCTTCAAAACATACTCTATAAAATAATGCCACTAGAGTATTCATTTTGCAAAAATCAAAAACAGAAAATACTCTCTCAAACATTTTTTTTCATCTTATTATGTTTTAAATGTTCTATATTATTGTAACTTTTGTCTTTTTTTAATTAAAAAAAAAAAAAAGATTAATGGCAAATACCAGACAATCTTTCAATATATATATATTTTTTACATATTTATTATAATTGTTTTTATATGAGTAAAACTTTTGACGTGGTAATAATATCATAAATATAGCCAAATAAAATTATAAGGTATTGTAGAAATAAGATAAAGTAAGAAGAAAAACATGAATTTGTTTATGTATATGTGTATGTAGATAGGTGTGTACGTGTGTTGATGTGTTTGTGTCCTGTTTGTGTGTTGATGTGTTTGTGTCCTGTCATTTACTAATTTATGCTTGTGAATGAAGCTTTTCAAATGTGTAGCAAAACCATTTTTTAATGAATTCATCATAGTTAAATAAGTATTGATATTGGCAGATAATTTCTGAACTGGTGACCTTCTCCATTTTTAATACAGGAATGATCCAGGCAACTTTTATATGTTTCATGAGTCAATATATGTATATACAATATGAAACAAGAAATAAATAAACAAACACTTATTAAGAATTATTCAAAAAGCAGAGATGAATGTTCGATTTGGTTATTTTAATGCTACTCGTGAGTTCAAAATGTCTACATATATATATGTGTATATATATATATATATGTATATATATATATATATATATATATATATATATATAAATAATTTGTGTATACAGTGAAGAAAACAAATATTTGAACACCCTGTTATTTTACTATTTCTCCCACTTAAAAATGAAATTGCTGAAATTTGGTTCAAAATAAGATCACATACATCATCTGTTTTGCTACTTCCTGACCACGTCTCGTCTTGTGCATTTATTTCCCCAACAGCAATTCCATCAAGCTGGTGA
This sequence comes from Urocampus carinirostris, assembly GCF_059441175.1. Classification (NCBI taxonomy): domain Eukaryota; kingdom Metazoa; phylum Chordata; class Actinopteri; order Syngnathiformes; family Syngnathidae; genus Urocampus; species Urocampus carinirostris. The sequence goes on from NC_142361.1 coordinate 28,888,034, forward strand.
ACCTTTGTTCCATCTTCATAAGCACATGGCTCACTGCTGCGGGATTCATACATTTGGTAAGTGGACATCCTTTGCAGTCCCGTGATAAATTACATGAGAGCGCCCCCCCGCGGGCCTTGGTGAGCGCCACCCGTTCATGCCTAACCGGACGTGTCACATCATATTCACGCTTTGACCTCCACACCCCTCTCGCCTGCTTAGCATCATCATTTCAATGAGGAGAGATTAAGATAATGTGTTCACGTTTTATTAAGTGCGCGCTTTTCAGTCTATTGTGCAAATGCTGTATGACGTCATAAACAGAAATATGAATATATAATTTAGTATGTCCAATTTTTGTTTCATTTAAGCTCAGGGAAAATTAAATCCTTTATAATGCTTGTGTTCTAAAAGTTGAGTTTTCAAGGGTTGAATATTGATTGAATTTTGGGTGACATTCATATAAATGCCTAAAATGCCATTTTTCTACAACAAGAATGCTTAAAAATGACACCGACACTGATCTCTTGTGGCGACGCGTTGCCATTGCATTTTTTTCTTCCCTTGTGAATAGCGGTATCTGACAAGGGTTTGTATGACAATATGAAATGTGTATTAGTGCAAGGATTACATATCAATTATGGAAACGTATTATGGGCAATGCAAAAACTAAGGTACTGTTTCCCTGTGGTAAATTATGATGTAAGAATTTCAACTTTTACCCCCCACCTATATAGGTTATGGGGAGAGATTTGTCACAAAAACAAATATTGTCCCAATTTACTCAAGATCTGAAAACCATATCTCGATGAATGCACACACAAGATTGTATCGTATATTTGTGGCTCTGCAAAATCCATGATTCAAACATAATTTTAGTTGTTTTCTTGGTTTTAGAGACATTTTAAAATTGGCTTTGAAAGTCCTTGGAAAGTACTCGGCCATAAAAAGGTGTACAAACCTTGAACTGTGCTCCTGTATAGGTCACCAATGTGGTGCCCAATGGCCCCAGGTATCTACCTATGAAACACCTGAGTAACTCACAGACCGGTTCTGAAAATTAGCTCATCAGTGATGGGTCATTTCGACTTTTTACAAAGTTGGATTTCAAACTCGCATGGGAAATCTCGGACATGATTACTGTCTTTAATTACACGATTAATTATTTTGGCATTTGTGTTTACAATTAACGTATAATGAATATTTATTAATCACTAAGTGCCTTCATAGACAAATTTTAACCCTACTTCAGTTATTTCCAACCTGGTAATAACATAATTATAGCATAGTAATAACATGGTATTTTAAAATGGAATATCAAAGTTGTAACCCCTCACACTAATTTGTAACAAGAAGTAGTCCTCTTAGGGCCATCACACTACTTAACATGCGCACAAAAATGTGAAAAATGTATCTCTTGTGATTTATTTGGTATTTTTGGTTGCTGCTAAATGTTATTGCACTCCTTCTCATCGAACTATTTTTTATGATGCCCTATTTTGCACTGTTATTAAAACTTAGGCCAGTCTCTAAGTAAATAATTTTGCTTGTTGAATCTGACATCTTATTTTTTTCTTCATAGTCTTGTAACATGCAGTACCCCAGAATGCAATGTCTTATGTCGTTTCATACAATGTGTCACTACGTTGTTATTAAAATTTTTAATTCAATTCAAGTCAAGTTTCACTTATTTGTATGGCCCTTAATCACAAAATGTCAAAGGATTGCAAAGGTTACAATTACACCATCCCCTGATCTGAAACCAACATGGAGGTAAGGAAAAACTCAAAACCTCACCACGAGGAAAATAGGAAACCTTGAGAAGGGGCCTAATCCCACTTCCAGGATGACCAAGGTGTAAAAGATTTAGCATTGGTAACAGTACACAAAACATAAATTGCAGGTTAATACACGAAACAATAATCTAGTGGCAGAGCAAATACCTTAATATCTTTCAATGTGTCAGATCATGAAAAAAAATCATTCGTACTTCATAAAGCGTAGTGGTATCAGTAATACTCTTAAAAAATAAGTCCCAACAACTTCGCACATTAATGATAAGTAATCCAATCCTCGTTAACTGCAATAAACCAGGGATTCCAGTACTATACTATGACATAATACAAAGATGAAAAATTCAAGGCACTGTACTATTCATTAGAAATTCCCTCTTTTGTCTGCTAAAGGGCAGACTCAGCTCATGATGTTGAAAGCGTCCTCAACTTGATTGAATTATTTGTTTTCAAATGGTTGTTTATCTCTTTTCCTAGGTGGAAAACTCAGGAGATCCCTGGGAAAACTTCCAAAACTTCCAGGTGCTCTCCTATTGGGAATGTGTCTATTTACTGATGGTGACCATGTCCACTGTGGGCTACGGGGATGTCTATGCAAAAACCACCTTGGGGCGCCTCTTCATGGTGTTCTTCATCCTCGGTGGTTTGGTAAAATCCGGTTTTGATCTTACTACCCTTCCTTCCCTTTTTTATTCCCTGCCCTTAAACTTTTGACCTTAAAACCTGTTGACCTCGTTTTGCTACATAGACTGAATTTGGATATAAATGAAATGATGCTAAGCTAATCTCTGAGACTTGTGTTTTCCTTCCTTTTAGCCTCATGTGTCTCGTGTATTGTAACTAATATGTGCTCCTTTCTGCCCTTTCCTTGACTGTGAGTCTGACTTGGCGATTGTACAATATGACAAAGTTAATATTCTCAATGCGGTTTTAGGACACCCTCCCTCTTGTGTCCCTTCCCACAATTCCAACAAACACAGGGGGCAGGGAGATGAGGTTTAGGCCAGCCTGACCGTTACCGTAGCATCCGCAGCATCCCGTCTAATCCCTAGCACGCTAATGCTAGGAGGAAAGGCAAACTACTCTATAATAGATGTATACATTTTGATTTTTGATTCATAGTTTAGCTGGTCCTGGCATTCTACTTTTTAGTTTATAATATTTAAAGGTTTTTTTTTCGGGATATTTGATGCTGTAAATCTAAAATTGTTTCAGAGGATATCACAAGCTAACACGGAACTACTTTGCATATTAATCGCAATTACATATTTTTATACGCAATAGAGATAGAGAGAGCCAGAGGATGACCTCAAAATAAACAAATCTTAAAGGGACATTATGTAGTGTGTATTTGTAGAAAATTTGAAAACCATTAGTAATGAAAAAATTAAGCAAATATACATGAACTATCATAAAAAGGTGCATTTGAAAAAAAAAAAACTTATACACCAAACACATTTCTTATTATTTTACAGAGTATTAGCTTGACATAAATGTCCACCACAAGTGGTAACCCAAAAAATAAAACTGTAAAAGGCTGGGCAAAATAATCAGAATAAAAATGGTGCAGTTTGGTCATTTTGAGTCTCTATAGTTTGCATTCTTCCTTGTTCTTTGTTGCGCTCATTTTTAGTTACACAACAGCAACATCTAGTGGCCAAATAATACACACTCTCCCTTTAAACCATGCGAGTGGTGATAATTGAGTTCTTGTGCCTTGAGCACATTGCGGAGAGTTAGAGAGGGTCCACAACCAAATTGTGCTATTACTTTAATCAAATATATAAGAATACATTTTATTGAGGAACATAACAAGTAATAGTCGGTAATTTAATATGGCTCCAAATGACTATTTATTGTCTTATTTTTTCCGTTGTACATCTTAATTTGCTCTTATCGGTCCAATAACTATCCTCACCGATCATGACCGTGCAAACTTATTTTTTGTCACCCTTTGAATGACTGGAGCTAATTCTTAAGCTAGCCATCGCATCAGTAACAGTAAAACTGAACAAACTAATCTGTAGCGTTTTCACAAAACTTATTTAGCTCATTTTCTAGAACCTAAAAATGAACGAGGGCATCAGGTTGGCCTATTCAAATCAACCCACCCGATGGTCTGTGTTTGTTGGACAAAACATGGCACATAGGTTTTTTTATTTACTCTTTTTTTTAAAAAACAATGAGACAAAATGCATCGCTACCATCACAGATTCAGAGTAAAACCAGCTGTGATGAAATCATCCCAAAAACGAGCACATTTAGGAGCAAAATCCTTTTTAGTTTTCGGAGATCTGGGTTCCCGCCCGCTCTCCAGTCTCTTTTTTTAGCTTGTGCTTCTGTCTCCCTATCTTCTCCTTAGGCCATGTTTGCCAGCTACGTCCCTGAAATCATAGAGTTAATAGGAAACCGCAAGAAATACGGTGGTTCCTATAGTGCGGTTAATGGGAGAAAGTAAGTATATTCCAGACGGTTCTGCTGTTGTTCTGTGTGCGGTGGAACCCTCTCTTGCATGCCATTTTTTTCTATTTTTTCTGTTCCATGCATGTAGGCCATGTTTGCTCGCTACGTGCCAGAAATTGCTGCTCTCATCCTTAATCGGAAGAAATACGGAGGGAGTTATAACTCGACACGAGGCCGAAAGTAAGTTGGAACCTGGACAAGGTGTGGTTGTGTGACTCGAGGGCTATACCCCCCTACTGAAACCCCAAAACCCTTCCACTTAAACTATAACAGTCATGGGGGGGTGTTGTTTTAATTTTTGAAAGTACAGTAGACCCCCGGGACACAACATTAATCCATTCTGAAGTGGGGATTGAGAGTTGGTGTTAAAAGCATATCGCAACTTAATGTATTACAAACCACCAGTACCCAAATTATTACCGGTGTATATATATTAGACATTAGTCTTAAAATAGTATATGTTGAGTACTAAATAGATATACATAGAAAGGAAAAATTAAATTGAACGTACCTTTAGTACTACGTGATTTCAGCTGGTACAGTGAAATGGTGAATGGATGCAGATGGGCAAGAGATGACAAATTGAAATTAAAATTTATCTTAAATCTCCCACTTTTGAGGATTGTCTTGCCATCAGAAGACTGCTTTAATTGTCTGTCTTCTTGTTATCAATAACTTTTCTGATCGCCAATTGGTTAACACGCAATTTAGCCTGGGTAAATTCATTTGCTTTCTTTGTATTTCCGAACTAACTTGCAAACCAAACAAGAATCTGAACAGAATGTAAACAGGGAAAGGCATTGTAGGCCAGAATTTAGCCAATAGCAAGACCAAAATCTTATATGAAGTCAACTAGAGGTAAGATAAAAAATTCAACCCGACCGGACCCGAGTCGCGGGTATGTGAACCCGAATCCGACCAAACCCGACGGATTAACTTTAATTTGCTTTAATTTGCCGCCTAAAGTAAACATGAAGCTTCACTCCAGATGTGCGTACTTCAGCGCCGAACTGTGTGAATTTCGGGCCGGGTTTGGGCCCGGGCCCAAATTGTTACATTGAACCAATAGCAGACAAGCATCTTAGAGACTGTACTCACACAGTCATATGTTTAAACACCACAAAGTTTGAGTTTTGGATGTTTTTGGGCAAAATAATTTGTTGTTGTGGGGTAACTACTGTAACAAGGGTCAGAAAAAACATCTTATTCCGCATTGTAACACAAATAAATGTACAAACTTGGTATGGTAGGGTCGCCTAAACCCGGAGATCTACTGTACTAATATTAGCAACAAGTCACACTGCGTGACTGGAGACCTCGGCCATGACAACTCATGTTCATGCATCTCTCTTTGCTCTTTGCCATCTTCTTCTTTCGCATGATTTCTCTTTCTGAGGGCCACACTAAGAAGAGTACAAGGGGAAAAAATGGCGGGTTGGATGGGAAATGTCATGCTAATAAATGCTATCTTACAAAAGTAGAAACACAAATAATTTTTGGATTCATTGGATGTTAAGTCTGTACTGCAAACAATAACATTTTCCCCAATTAGCAGAAAATGTTGTTCCTTTTAACTATGATTTTTCTTATTTTAAGATATTCACCTTCAAAAATTGTCTTGACTAACACATAGTAATCATTTTGCTAATTTTAAGAAATATTTACAACCAACATGAGCAAAACATACATTTAATGAGAATTTGCTTAATTTAAGTGTAAATCTTCCTATTTTAGTTTTTTTTTTAAATTTTAAATATTGTATTATTAGAAAATTACACTTAAAACAACCACAGTTTTCTGCCAATATAGTAAGATTTCTATTTGTTTATTTTTGGGCAGTTTGGCAGCAAATTGTCACCATGACTTTAGGTTTCATTCATTTTTTTAAATAATATTAAAACCACAGTTTTGGGATTGTTTCTTTTTAATTATAACAATTTTATATTCGAATTACATTGATATATTCTCACAAATTAAAAATTGAATAGCTTAACTTTCAATACAGGGCATTGATGGTAAGGCGCCCGCTTTGAGACTGGGAGGTCGGTGGTTCGCGCCCCGGCCGAGTCATTCCTAAGACTTAAAAAGTGGTCGGCGGCGCCCTCTGTTGGCTGCGGCTGCATCGGCTCGCTACAACGGGTCAGGTGCAATCGACATTTCGTTCTGTGTACATTGTTACACAGAATGACAATACAAGGAAATTATTATTATTATTATTATTATTATTATTAAAATGTGACAATGTAGTTGGTTTGATATTAAAGGTAAAAAATACATATATTTTGCACTGCTATGTAAACGTACTGATACATTCGTCCATTTTGAAACAGCTGTAAATGTTAAAGCCAAGGTACACCATTTTTCTTTTTACTACATTTTCTTCCCGAAAAGCTTTTTTCTTTCCAGTGTGGCCCTGATACTTCTCAAGTCATTTGTGTGCTGTGCTTTTCTTTCTCTTTGGCTTCAAATGTTCTGTGTTTGGTTTGGTCTTAAGAGTTTTCATGACTACCACGAAAAAACTAAGTTATAAAAATTTTAAAGAACAAAAGTCATGAAACCCCTGTTATGTTATAACATGTAATAATAATAATGTTGAACATCTGTGGATGCATTAGCATTGGTGGTCTGCTGGAGTTTCATCAATGATCCGTTTTCTCTGATTTCATCGGTCCGCATGCTTTCATTCCTCGCACGATCTCCAAAGGGTGGCTCCTTCACACATCTGTGAAAAAGCCACTTTCCTTCCCGTTGTTTGTCATGACATCATCACCGCTTGACACCACTCTGGCCCTGATCTTCAGTCAGCTCCCACACCCTTGAATGCCGGTTCGCCTCGCTCCTTTTCGGAGACTCGATTGCTTCTGCCTTGCTTATTTGTTTATTCTAAATTACCCCTGCTTGGTTTGCAATCCTTCTTCTGTTTGTCTTTGGCTAATCATACAGTGGTGTGCCTCGTTGTCTTGGTGGCTCAAACTTCAGTGTATACGTTTACATGCAGAAAATATTCGTATCGGAAACGTTGCTGTGATTTTGCGAAGCCTCGGAAACGTACCCAGAAATCCGATTAAGATTTTACTCCGACTGAGAGGTTTCTGATTGCAATGGCTAGGTTGTTCCTTTTAGTTTTCGATTACTTGTGCATGTGAATTCGACCTTTGTGTACTGCACCGGCCGCCTTTACACCGGAGAAGGCTGTGTTGTGTTGTTTTATGTTGGTGGGGAGGAAGAAAACACTACAAAAGTTACTGTACAATTCAAACTATAAGGCGCACCTGATTATAAGCTGCACCCAGTATATTTTTAAACCAAAAAACATTCCGCACATACATAAGCCTGACTATAAGCCGCATGTGCCCACATTGAAAAAAGAGATGTTTACAAGAAATGCAGCACATAGAAAAAGTTTTAATAATATAATTATAATGATATATGAGGCCTTAACCCGTTATCGTTCCAACAGTGGGCCGCCGGTCTTTTGATAAACAAATACCTACCTAATGCATTTTGGTCCATTACAGCGGCAACTACCACTGACAACAAAACACACATCTGCTTTGCAATTTGACACTATTCTCCGCAGTTAGGTTGCCCTGGCACTGTTGTCTGGAAATTTTTATGCCATTATTAATTTATTCATTATCTGCACCGCTTATCCTCAGTAGGGTCGCGGGGGTGCTCGAGCCCATCCCAGCTATCTTCGGGCAGTGGGCAGGGGACACCCTGAGCCGGTTGCCAGCCAGTCGCAGGGCACACAGAGACGGGCCACTCACTCACTCATTCACACCTAGGGACAATTTCGACCAACCTGACATGCATGGGGAGAACATGCAAACTCCACACAGGAAAGTTCGATCTCATGACCTCAGAACTGTGCTGCACACGCGCTAACCACTGCGCCGCTGTGCTGCCTTGGGCTATTATATTAGCCCATTTTCGCATTTTCTTTCAGATCAGTAATAAAAAGGTGCTTGTCTTTGTAAATGCTATCCTGAATGGTCATCGGATCCGGAAGAACATGATGTAAACAACTCTGAGGTTTGCGGTGGGCATACAATGTAAGAAATGCTAGAGAATTAGTTTTTTTAATCTGCAGCTTAAAATCAAGTGTGACCTGGACAAGAAAGACAAGAGTTCTTAAATTCTAGCGGTCTGGTGTGCCTTGTAGTCCGAAATGTTCCGTATATAGTGTACATATTTGCAACTTTGGTCTGCTGAGGAAACAAGAACTGTACTTTGTTGAATTTGTTGAGTGATATGAATGAAATCTGTCTTCAATTAATGTCAAAATTGAAATGCAGAAACAACATCGCTTTATCTTCACCCTCGTAATGGGAATACTCGCAAACTCCAAACAGAGGTAGTCATTGGTTTGTCACTAGGAATGTAAAACGATTCATTCGGATTGCTCCAAAAATCCGACTTCTGATCACAGTCTGACTATTCCCTGCATGCAAATGTAGTCATTGATATTCAGCAAGCAGATTTATTACTATTTCTTTTCCTCCATCATTTGTCCTCGACTTCTCTTTTCCAATCTCAGTTCGACAGAATAGAAGGAGGCCAGAAAAAAGAAAAAAAAAGTCTTTGTTGGTCGGCGTTAGCTTGTCAACGGCACAAGATTGATGAAATGTTATGCCTGGCGAAGGACTCGAGCCCCGACTCGCAAATGGGTGCTGAGAGAAGCCCTTGTCAAAATCCAGGATACGTTCTCCCACGCGTTTTATTTCCTCCTCCCGCTTTCATCCCGGAGAGAACATGTGTTTCACATAAAGTCACAAATGCAAAACAGGGATATAGGGAGAGTTGATTTTCCTGCCACGAGGTGGCATCATTTTTACATTAATGACATTCTAGTTTCATCTCAGTAAACGTGATATACAGTACATGAACCTAACATGAGAGTCATTTACACAGGTTGGTATGCTATTATTTCTGCCATTAGCTAGCATCATCATTTCATGAATTACATTTCTATACAAACTGAGCTTGCGATAGATGCTGAATTGTATTTGAAAAAGTTGCTTTGTGTCATCTGACACTCATAAGCACATTATATTCCATTCCTCATTACATTTGAGTGATGGTGCTCCGATACTGCGTGTTGAAAAAATAATAGCATGCATGTTGTCGAGTGGCTCTATGGCTTTAAATCCAGCTAACAGCCTTCCTGTGCGGAGTTTGCAATTTCTCCCCGTGCTTGCGTGGGTTTCCTTCCACATTCCAAAAACATGCATTTCAGGTTAATTGGCTGGTCTAAATTGTCCCTAGGATGGTAATGAGCGAGAGAGTTGTTTGTCTCTGTGGCTGGCAACCAGTTCAGGTTGTCTCCTGCCCAAAGATAGCTGGGATGGGCTCCAGCTGCCCCACGACCCTACTGAGGAGAAAACTGATAGATGGATGTTTATAATGCTGAATAAATGCAGTATTAAGGATCTTCTTCATGTATATGATTCTTACTAGATTTGCATGTTTTATAATCTTTCACCTGATAATAGTCTAATTTGAAACGCTATGATATGATAAACTTTATCATTGCTCTGTTGTTTTTTAATTTCCTTATTACAAAACAACTAACAGAAGGTAACTGTAACACAAGCACGAGAGGGCAGTTGATATAGTGTTGTTGCTTGTACCGATATCACTATCAATACCATATTCCCACACATCCATAGTTTGAATTTGTATTGATTCTTAAATTCTCCCGAATCACAGAAGTAAAAAAAAAAAATTGTATCAGGGCCTCATTGAGAAAAAATGAACACTAAAAGGAAGACTTTTGGAGCTGGAATTTACTCCACACTAAAATGATTGAATTAAGCAAACATAATTAATTCGATGAAATCATTTTCAAAAACTTGCGCGCGGTAGATTGGGGTTTTCTTTTAATGGTAAAAAAATCAATAGTTAAGGGGTTGCCTATTTATTTATGTCTCTATTTTATTGATATGTCCTAAATTGCCTGAATACCAATAAAATAAACCCAGCCCTCCACTTATCTGCTCCTCCACATTGAAAACCAAAACAAGCAATGCACTATTTAATGCTTTTTTTTCATGGTTTTATTTTTTAATTTTATTACGGTAATCAGTGTATTCTATTTTGTCATTATGTTATTTAATGATTCTCATCTCATCTCATCAGCTACTATTTTACCATTTTAATATTCTATTATCATTCTTTTATTTTAGTTTAATTTGTTTTTTGATTCATCGTAATTATTTCTATTTACCGTAACTATTTAACTACCGGTATTTCCCTTTTTTTACATTTTCTTTTATCATAAAATTTTGTTATTATTGTGCTACATAACTGTTTTTGTGTCTTTTTATTTTATTGTTTCATTTTATTGTTGTGTTTTATCTTATTGTATTTTTTTTAATGTAATTATTTGATCAATTGATTTTTTTTGTTTGGTTATAGTAGATTATTTTATAGTGTTGTATAATTATTTGCATTTATTTACTTTATATTATTTTACATTGTGGGCCACATTCATGTTTATTTTTTTTGAATACCGCAGAACTCAAACTGGTAAGTGGGCAACAATTGGCCCCCAAACCTGCCACACTACTGCCTTGGAAAATTAATGTCACTCAAAATTGTATACAGTCCATACAAATATATATATATATATATATATATATATATATATATATATATATATATAATCATGCAAATATGGTCAATTACAGAGATTGATTCAAGTATTACATTGAGTATCGGGTTTTTCTGTCTGTTGCTGATGTTTGAGCTTGTTTGTTTTTCATTTCCAAATCATTCCAGACTACATCCCAGGATGTTGTCCCAATTGCATGTTCTGTGTGCATGGTCTATATGCCTACCTGTTTTTAATGTGATTCTTTAAAATATGTATTTAAATTTTGATCTTGAAAGAATTGAATGCATTGTATACAATGGGGGTTTATTCATAAGATCTAAAGACAGAGGTTCCTTTGCTGGTGCGTTTTTTTTTTCCAGTCCTATGAAATTTTGCAGGTTTTATAAGGGGTCTTTTTAATGTTGCGAAACAATCATTTGTTCACTTTTTTTTTCAAAATTATGTCAGACTATTGCCGCTTTTACTGCAGTTCAGAGACAACTTAAAAGTTGTCCTTATTCATTGAAAAACTGTAATCATTTTAAACTGCTCAACTTCACAAATTAATAACACTTACCTGTTATAAACCTATACCTGTTAAAAATGTATACAAATATTGGATCATCATTCTTCATATGAAAGTGCAAACATGTCTTCAATTAACCATAATGTTTTTGTTTTTTAGGATGTAATTGGTAAAAATACACTAATTAAGTAGAAATACATTTCTTTTACGTTTTATAAATCGATATTGAGGTATTTTTCAGCCACTAGATGGTATTATTATTTCATGTTTAACGAACCCGAAAAAAACTTTTCTCAGTCATTTAACTTTGTTATTATAAGTAAATGTTTGACTTTGCCAATTAATTATTCTCTGTATACATATTCTAAATGCACAAAAACTAGGTTTTCAAGTTTTTGTTATTCTATTACTCCGTATAAAAGTTTGAAAATGTGCGAAATGTACTTAACATGAATGCTTCTTTTGAAATGCAATCAATACCAATAACCCGTGATGCGTAAAATATATCAAATAGTCATATCAAGTCATTTTTATTTGTATAGCCCTTAATCACAAAGAGTCTTAAAGGGCTTCACAGGTTATTACACAGACTATGTTTTCAGACTATTATTACACCATCCCTGATCTGGAACTAACATGAGGGCAAGGAAAAACTCAAAAACCTCAACATGAGGAAAATGAAGAAACCTTGAGAAGGGGTTGCCAGAGAGCAAAGGATGTTGCAATCACAAATAATACAGAGAAATAGTATCCTGCATTTCTTTTTTACCATTTTCATACAAAAAAACCTAACCCTAACCCTACTATTATATACTTACACATTGAAACCATAGCTCCAACCATTTGTTGTAAATGTTTATTTTTAACCAATACTTACTCTCTTAGGGATGGCCTAATGATGATGGTCAATCAGAATGCAGAACACAAGGCATAATACAAATCTGTGAAACATCAAAACCGTGAAATACAAGCCGCGTTCGGGGCTCTATATGGATTACTGCATTTATTTGTTGATGGCCGTTGTCATGGGACTGCAAAGGCCAAACGATGAATAGAATAAAAGTAATTATACAGTACGTAGAAAATTCCAGTATGCAATTGTCCATTCGCTTTCTTATTCACTTGAATCTCGTGCACCGATAGCATCTGCCTCCAAAGCAAGTAATGCTTGACGGCCGTCACCTTGGAGAAGGACACGGTCAATAAAAGCATGAGGGAAAACATGAGTGATTTTTCCCGTCCGTTTGCGCCAAATGCCGCAGGCTGCCCGCACATATGTCGGCTCATCAGACCGGACAGTCTTCGTCTTGGTTTAGCCGTCACAGCTGCCTCTTAGTTTCTCCCTGAGGGCATCTGGGAAGACCATCATGTCGCCATCACCGGACGCGCCCGTCAATCTAGAAACCCCTGACATCAACTCCTATTTCCCCCAAACAATTTTGCTATTAAAGTTCCGAGAGCGTAACGGTGGCTTTAAAAGACCAATCTGACAATAATATGAACGGGGAAACCGCAGTTAATTTTAGGACGGAGTAACTTTATCCTACGGGTTGCGACTGCGGAGGTTTTCAGTGCCAAACAAAGTGTTTCATTGTCCTCTTGTGGACAAACCGATCGTCATTATGAGGTATCGTTACAAGCGTACCTCCGGAATTAGCGCGTTTGCGCTTATTTGTGTCAGTAAAAAGGGGACATTTGTATCTGATTCTGACAATATTTCAGTTTTTTGCTGAAATACATCATGGCCCAAGTTATAACATCTGTGGTTCAAGCGATTGATTTTCTTATAATCAATTTATAGTTCTATAAGTGTCAGAAAAAGTTAAATTAATGTATGACACCACATTTTCAAACAAATAAAAGATGCTTTTATGTTAAAATTGATCAGTTATCAGGGTGCTTCTGGTTAGCAGTGGAGGTATTTATTTTTTTAAAGAACAAATAATATATATATATATATATATATATATATATATATATATATATATATATATATATATTCTTGGAATTCTTAATGAATGCCATTCATACTCATATTTTTATGGAAATCTGGTTATATATTTAATATAGTAATTTCAACTAATAAAGACAAGCTGGTCATTGTCAATAAATTAATAGTTATTTTTCATACTGAATGTATATTTACTCTAATCCTTTACCACATATAATGGGGACCAAAACAACAAATATGCAAACAAGTAGCCCCAAATCCCCATTTATAACCTGCACTCTGCTGACAGTACTAGTTGACCAAGGATAATTGATTGCGGTTTAACAGTTGCTGTTCATTTTCGGCAGTAAGAAAAATAAAAAATAGGGGCCGCCAGGCGTAACACAAATTTGCGCTCTCGGGACCTGTTCGACTGGTGATAATGGAACACTCCCAAAGGAGAGCATTTCAATTGTATTTTAGCCACCATTGTACACTTTATCACCCCAAACCGAAACCAATTGCTGCTGGCCCCCGATCTCTGCAATAGTTAACCAGGGATAATGGATTGCAGCCAAAACCATGCACTTCATTTGATGTGGGCCAGAATGGCACGCCATCTGACAGAAGTGCCTTCTGCCAGTTCCCGCTTGCAGCAAAATGGGATTGATGATAATGGATTGTGGCTGTACAAGAGCAGTTCATTTTGGATAGAAATACAGTAACGGCAAAAAAGAGCCATCAGTCCATGCTTGCAGCAATATGCGATTAGGGATAACATATTGCGGGCCCGTTGACTGCATTTCATTTTTTAGTAGAGAGAACGGCAAAAAATTACCATCACACCTGAGAAAAATGCAGTATGCCGGACTCTGCTCGCTGCAATCTGCGATCAGAGATAATGGATTGTAGATTTTTTTTTTTTAACCATCGATGCACTGAAACCGCAAAGTACAAAGCATAAAGTAATGATTGGATTACAGAATGGATTTGTGTTTATTTTTAACCCAGTGTGAGTTGGACCAAAAAGTCAATATACATAAAGAAAAAGGTGTTTTTATTAGCCATTAGCTTTACTTTTGCTTTGCAATCACGCAACAGAGTCAAAACAACCAAATACATCAAATATTCACTCAAAACCAATGGAAGGCTTCGCCCTTTCATCAGTGTTGCTTGGGTTTCAAATGCCACACCACAAATGCCAAACTAAAGCAATTACCGCCTGAAGTTTTGGTCTCGGAAGTCTTGTTTAGACGTCGTGTCAAAATCAGGCCTCCAACATCTCTTTGATGGTCCTTCGATGCTAAGATAAACGCCATCTTATTGACGCTTGTCGTCAACATCGGGGTATTCAAACTTGCAGGTCTGAACCGCTTGTCATGACGACGGAGGAAAACATTCCCTTAAACGACCACAGCGATATAATTCGATTTTGTGTTGGCTTTGAAAAGATGATTCTTGACTTTTTGGGGGAGGTTGCCTTTGGCCGATGATGTTTGGGAGACGTGCCAGTGTCTGCAATGATTTATATTATGCACTCAAAATGATTTCTTCCCCTTCCTTACTTTCAGGCATATCGTGGTCTGCGGTCATATTACCCTCGAAAGTGTCTCCAACTTCCTCAAAGACTTCCTACACAAGGACAGGGATGATGTCAATGTAGAAATTGTTTTTCTTCATAAGTAAGTTCACGTACGAATCCGGGACGAAAAAGGGAACTGTGTCGGATACGTACATTCAGGTGTTGATGAGTCGACCTTTTTTTGTGTAGTATTTCCCCTAATCTTGAGCTGGAAGCCTTGTTCAAACGTCATTTCACGCAAGTCGAGTTCTACCAGGGATCGGTGCTCAACCCTCACGACCTGGCTCGAGTCAAGGTACATCCCCATTCGGCGTTTTTGGTTTTTCGTTGAGGTATAAACACGTTTTGTAGTTGTGATATGAATAAACGTGTAAATTGCAGTAAGGTGCTCAGATTACACACAAATTGGAACAAAATATAACACACTAGTAATGTACAGTATAATGAAGTCCATTGTGATATACAGTGGAACCTCGGTTCTCGACCATAATCCGTTTCAGAACTCTGTTCGAAAACCAATTTGGTCGATCACCGAAAATCGTTTTTCCCATTAAAAGTAATGTAAAATCGTTTTAATCAGTTTCAACACCCTGAATGTTTACCACGAACGTAAACATGAAGCTAACCCAGGCTAATCGTACGTTCGCGTTAGCGTAATCTTCTGTAAGAAAGATCTTACGTAAGATTACGCTAACATGAACATGTAAAAATAAAAAAAGGATTATGAATAGGATTTCTTACCTTTGTGGTGGACGGTGGGGAGAGAAAAATCATCAAAAGTTTTTCAACCTCTTCCAAAACTTGCGGCAGTTGCTTGCTTATAGCGCTAACTTCCTTAGCCGCATCACTCGATTTCACAGCCTCCTTATTCTTTACTATCGTACTGATAGTAGATTTAGCCATGCTGTATTCACTAGCAAGATCGGAAATTCGTACACCTCTTTCATATTTAGCTATTATGTCTTTCTTTAAGGCAATAGTTGGACGAACAACTTTTTTTTCCCCTGTCCTGCTTGCACCGACCTTCTTCGGAGGCATAATTAGGGGCTAAAACACCCGTACGCCGCTCAGCATCGCACCCTAGCGTTCGAACTCCGATTTTTTGACCGAACAGCGAAGCAAGAATTTCTCGAAATCTTTGGTCGAACAGCGATTTGTCCGAACTGAGAGGCATTCGAAAACCGAGGTTCCACTGTATTTGGAGTTGAAATGTTTTTTGGTTCCTTAGAAAATTTTCTTTCAATATTTGCTAATGACTGCTAGATGTATAAGTTTGCAATGCCACTGACTTTATTTTGCGGATAATTGTGTCAGTACCAGAACGGAAATAGGACCCAATTGCGTTACATTTCTCACAAGTTTTTTTTAAAAGAAAGAGGAACGGTTACGCCGGCGTCCGCTAGGCTCGGGAAAGAAGTCGCTCTCGTACTCGGATTGCGATCCTAACACGGAAGTGGCTCTTCCGTAGCGAGTGATGGCCGTGTCAAGGACAGAAAAACAGGTCGATAGCCGGGATAGGGGAGCAAAAACATGGTTGGGGTCAGAAACGGGCCATAAGCCGGGACGGAAGAGCAGACGTGGTCGGGATCAAAAATGGGTCGTAACCAGTGACAAGCGGGAGCAAAAACGGGACTGGTGGGTTGCCTAGTATACACTGAGTTTCGCAGACGGACTGACAAAAGGGGACGGATAGGAGTGGGTTTAAATAGGGACAGGGAGCCAATCGGAGTCCGAGGCAGTTGGCGCCAAAGGAGCGGGCACAGGTGATTCACATCATAACAAATTGAGGAATTGGCCAAATAATTTTAGAAATTATTTGTTTTTCTTTCTCCTTGGTTACAACAATACTAAAACTAAGATGAGTGTTTTATTTCTAAATGTTTTGTGTGGGATAAAGATGTAAAAAATAAAAACATGAAATTGTATCATATTACATCATTCATTCATTTTAAATTAAATTATAGTGTTGGATATTATATTATACATATATATAGATTGTCAAGAACCGGGCGGAAGACATAAGGCAGCAGTCTGGCGTGAAATGACAGGAAGCCTGAGGCCGACGAGATCGATACCAATTGCACGAGCAGATATTGGACAAATGGGGTCGATACCGGACGGGTCGGGACAGACAGGATTGATATTAAAACTGGATATCGAAATTAAACAGGACAAACTAGACGGGAACAAAACTGGAGATCGATATTAAACAGGACAAAACAGACAGGAACAATACCGGACAGGAAACACAAGCAGGAAGCCGGACAGAGTCAAAACCCACGTCTTGCGGGTGTAGAGGTTCGTTGACGGACCGACAATTTTTTGTTTCGTGGAGGTGCCGAAATATTATGTTATGAGACTGTGAGTCTGGCTCATATTTTTTTATTTATTTATCTTTTTAATTTTTTTTCTAAATCTGAAAAATTTCACAGGGAAAAAATATTATAAACTAATTAGAAAACTATCAAAGGTTATATTTTAAACAGTCCAATGCATATTTTTCTCAAAACTTGACTATGTTATAAAAATTGCGAAACTTGAAATTATACAATTATGAAAATCCATTTCAGTAAAATCTCAGGACAGATCACATGATCACCCGTGGATTTCCAAAAACCAGGGACATATTTGGAACCGTTGATATGTGCAGGTTTTCATCACATATCTGACCCAAACAACCTATATCAAATGTTTTAATAATGTTTGTTTCCAGATTGAGTCGGCAGATGCTTGCCTCATCCTAGCAAATAAATACTGTGCTGATCCTGATGCCGAAGACGCCTCCAACATCATGAGGTAGCGCTTCATCTCGACTTAATGGTGAATTTTGTGTTTTTAAAACCAATTTTACTTTCTACAGGGTCATCTCCATCAAGAATTACCACCCGAAAATCAGAATAATAACACAGATGCTTCAATATCACAATAAGGTGAGATGCACAGGAAAAAAATTGTCACGTTGGGCGCCACTTTTTTTGGAGAGGACGTCGTTGGGTGTTGCCCCAAAACATACGCAGGCAGTAATATGACAGAGAGCGAACATAGTCTATTTCATCCATTCATTCATCCACGTTCAAAGTCCGTCTGAGAGACGGTGAGCTTTTTATACTGTGTTCAACAACATCGATGAGCGGTGACATGATGTTTTTCTCGAACTATACAGTGTTTTTCCCGCCCCAACTCTGCTTAGTCAACATGTTGGTATTTCTTGTGTCAATATTGTTTCATAACATCCAGATGTTTCTTATCAAGCTGACTTACAGTTAATCCACAACAATCAGAGGTGTAAATGACTTGTTCTTATTTTTAGTTATTAAGGCCCCAGTCTGTGTTTTAGCAAACCAAAGTAGTGCACAAATGCTTAATTAGTTCAAATAAAACATTATTGACTAAAATAATAAACAAAAATGCTCGGACAATCTCATGGACATTAGTTTTTTTTTTTTTAAGTAATGAACTTAGACCATTTTAACTATAGTATTACACAACTTAAGATGCCCTTAGAAGAGGTTAACATTTGTGGCAGCCATCGTACTACTACGGAGGCACGGCTGACCATTTGGCGAAGGTAGCCTGTTTTGGCAGTTGTTTAGCAGTTATTGGCCACTTACCTTATGCATCTGAGCTCTGCACGTGATAGTGCCTGTGATTCAGACATCTTCAACTTTCCCCACGTTTTCCTTCTCTACCTACTCACGTTAGCCACTTAGCTGCATTCTATTGCCAAAATTCCATTGGTTTGGAGATCAAATTGACTAACATTCAACAAGTTCTTTGGCAGGTATCCGTACCTCACTTCTCTGCACAGAAATCAAGTTAGTAAACTCCTTCGTTTGCATGTAATCAAAGGCCCATCTACTGAACATTCCGAGCTGGAACTGGAAGGAGGGCGACGACGCCATCTGCCTAGCCGAGCTAAAAGCGGGATTCATCGCCCAAAGCTGCTTGGCCCAAGGTCTCTCTACCATGCTGGCCAACCTCTTCTCCATGAGGTCCTTCATCGAGGTAAACCTCCAATATATCCCGTCTCAATTCACATCAATGAGTTCATTCTGGAGGAGATCGGAGGGGAAATCCCCACCATGGTGACATCCCATTTGTCATGTTTCATCTGGACTCTGTTTCTATCAAAAGATGATTCTCATGACGTTACGATGATGGATTAATACATAACGTCGCACATGTGCGCACCACATTGGCAACTTGTTTATTTCCAGATCGAGGAGGACACCTGGCAGAAATATTATCTGGAGGGCGTGGCTAATGAGATGTACACAGAGTATTTGTCCAGTGCCTTTGTGGGCCTCTCCTTCCCAACAGTGTGCGAGTAAGTATTTTACCCTTTTGGGTTACTAAGCCAGCCCACTGCCCACGGTAGGTTTTATGTCCAGCAAAGGCAAAAACTCACTTATAAAACAAGAAGAACCATCTAACGTTCTCCCCATTTCTTCCCCCCCGACAGACTATGTTACGTGAAGTTGAAGCTGTTGCTCATTGCCATCGAGTACAAGTCCGAGCAAAGAGAGAGCAGGTTTGTACGGGAGAAACTACAACTGATACTGCGATAATGAGTTTGAATGAAACAGACTACATTCTTCTGCAGTTGTATGGAACCACAAGAATTACATAATCCATCTTTTCTGAAGAATTAGATTGTAGCGGACCAACAAATTCCACACACAGAAATTTTACAGAATCAAATTCACGCACTCACACCTCATTTATCTCCTCTTGTTTCCCTGTCATTTTATTCCTAATCAATATTATTTTTTAGTTCCGATAACGAAAATTATTGCTGTAATGTCAGTTGCTTTTGTCTGTATGAGGGGCCACACTAAAAATAAATTCTTACATCTACGATATTAAAATGATGATTTTAGAACTACCCTGTTAAATTGAAAGTATCAATCTAATGTCTTATATTTATTTTATCTGACCCAAAAAAAAATATATATGTATATATTTATATATATATACACGGATAAAATATTATAGATATACTGCGACCGACTATCAAACAGTTTAGGGTGTCCCCTGCCCAAAGATTGCAGGGATGGACTCCAGCACCCCCGCAACCCTACTGAGGATAAGCGGTGCAGATAATGGATGGATGGATGGATCATTATTCATTTATTTCGTTTTTAAGACATTTTAGTTTACATTTGGGCCTTAATCATCATGGTTTTAGTGCACAAAAGGATTATTTTTAGTAACTATTTAAAAAAAACAATCAAAAAGAAGTTATTTTCACTACGGAAGGAAAAAGAAAAAATAATAATGCATTTACAGATGACTTCACTCATATTGTAGTCATAAATTGTAAGTATTTATCTTTGCTTATTGCATGCTTTCACTTATCCTATTGTATCGTATTTGATTCATAAAAATCCAAGCTAAATTTAAAAAAATGTTTGTCATCACTGTTGAGTGATAAAAACCGTATTTTCAAAATAATTGTTCTTTAAAGACGATAAAATAACTTTATTTGTCCCAAATAAATGCATTTATCATTCACTCATTTAGAATAATGTTAAACGTTTCAATCGCTCTTTAAGAGAGACAATTTGGATAATGGACACAGAAAAATAAACAAAACATTATTTTTACATGACAGTGACGGTATTTTACCTTGTTTTTATTAACTTTTGGGTTTTTTTCTTTACATTTTGGTGTTGCCCTTTTACTCTCAATTCCTATTCTCTCCCCCTTATTCAGTCTTTATGTTTTGTTTGTGTCTTTTTTGTGTTGAAAACACCAGAAGCCTAATCTTTACCACATACGTTTATGACATTTTTAGAAATTTCTGGACGGTTTATATGAATTTGCTGTACAGGTGTTGACAGAACGTGTCAGATTTTGAAAATTTGACTCAAAAATGGGGGAAAAAGTGCCAGAAACGTTGGCATAAGTCGGTTGTGTTCTCTTGTTTGATTTGCGATTTTGTTCTTGTTGTTTGCAGAAGCCGAAAGCGGTATGCCCTGTTCCCTATCTTACTTCCAAAGTTCCGCCACTACTTTAACGCTTCTGACTTTGGGATTTTGAACCCCCCCACGGATTATTCCCCAAATGCTATCTCACACAGGCCACTTTTTTTTCTTTTTCTTTTGTTTTTCTGTTCACTCCTAACTCTTTTTCTTTGGTATTTTTGATGGTGTCCATTTGTGCTCAATGCACTAACTTCTTTGCAGGCAGAGATAGAGAGGAAACTAGATGATTTGGAGATGTTTGTTTTCTTGTCTTTGCTGTTGTCGCTGTACCAAGGCCCAACGCTCGCTCGCCCGCTCGCTCGCTTTCTCACCCACGCCACATCTACCTCTTATTTGATTTGGTCTTCGACCAGTCCCCCTTCGCCGAGTCAATTTTTTTCACTTTCAGTTCTCTTTTTTTCAGTTATGGCTTAACTTTGAGTTTTGGGATTTCCTGGAAATGTTTGCACCCCAAAAATTCTGATGCTAATCTCTTTTTTTTTTCTACATCGTGGAGACCGAGAGATAATATGATGCATTCAGTGCTATTGACATCGAACCTTCACTTTCCATACCTGGGCTTTCAGTCAATGATAGCACTTTTTTGTTCTTTGTGGACTTTATTATCTTAAACGAAATTTATATTATCATGAAATGCCTTTCTTTGATATTTTCCACAATACCGTATTCCCTCGTCATTTGGCAGTTCGATGTATGTATCCTCAGTGCATTGCATTTATGTATAAATACGCGCTTCACGTCAGTTTACAAGTGCCATCACAGGCAGAATAATAGGGGAACTGGCTGGGTGCTAATTGCAGCAGTCTAAATGAATTGCTTATATGTTTAGTAAAAAAATCAATTACCCCTTACTGTTTGTGAGGCGATCCGATCAGGTGGTGTGGGGGGAGGAGCAGAGCACAAACTATTACATTAAGCAAACTAATATAATTTCCATCCTTGCTTTTTGACAAGACAATCTTATCAATGTAACTTACCAAGAGCAACGATTTACCGTGTGTGGTTGCTCCTTTCTCCAAAAGTATCTCCTATCTGTTCACCAGTTGTGCTCGTGCATGGCATAGATTTACAATGAATGTCGATGGATAAAACTGTGGCATTTTTACCGTGTGGGCAGAAAATTAAATTAAATGTCCCAGAGAGAACAACCGATACACATTAGCGATTTAACCGGATTTTTGCATTCCTGTGTGTTCTATAAGTCCCACAGTGCAATGCGGCATAAAAATATCCAGGATGAGGGTAACTGTGAATGACTAAACAGTGCTAATTGTGTATATAGTTACCCTAATGGAATTAACCACTAAAATCAAGGGATTACTGTATTTTTACAAACCTTATATATTTTTAAGGGTGATATTCCAGTTACCTGTTGTAAGCTGCTCCAGCGGGATAAAGCTGAGTGAGTTTTTTGCTGTCAATTCTGGTCAGGTCACTGAATGATACTGTGATTCTTTATGGTTCCATCGGTTGATAATTTCTGGTTTACAATTGCAAATTTTAACTCGCTTCTTATGCCTCTTAAGTTGGGTACTTGACGGTGCTTATTCCATTCCAACCATCTAGCCAGTCTTTTTAGAAGCTCCTAGTAAATCCACCTTGCTCGCTTTTTTTGTTGTCACTTCTTTGAAATAACACCAACGTTTGTGTCCTTTTGCTCATTGAAAAAAAACGTTCTTTAACTGAACAAAAGAAGATTTGAAAATAGTCATGTGCATCGGGCAAATTGACTTAATACTTTTTTGTTTCTTTGACAAATTATTATAATTCTTGGTTTTAATAATGCAACTTTTTCCAATGCAAGTGCTTTAATCCAGTGTCCCTTTAAGACAAGTTAATTAAACTTACTAAAATGGATGGATGGATGGATTAAAAAAATGAACAAGGACATTTTATATGAAATAGCTATGGTTACAATGTACAGTGGAACCTCGGTTCTCGACCATAATCCGTTCCAGAACCCTGTTCGAAAACTGGTTTGTTCAATCCCCGAAAATCGTTTTTCCCATTCAAAGTAATGTAAAATCGTTTTAATCCGTTCCAACACCCTGAATGTTTACAATGAACGTAAACATGAAGCTAACCCAGGCTAATCGTACGTTCGCTATCTTCCGTACAAAAGATAACGCTAACATGAACGTGTACAACTAAAAAAATCAGGTCGTTTACACGTCATTTAGCACCCGGGTTTCCACAAAAAGTGGTGAGCGGTTAAAGAATAAAGAAAATAATTATGAATAGGATTTCTTACCTTTGTGGTGGTCTGCAGAAGCCATGCTCTATTCCCTCGAAAGAAGGGAAACTCGCACACTTTCTTCATATTTTGCTATTATTTATTTCTTAAATGCAATAGTTGTACGCACTACCCCTCTTTTTTCATCTGTAGCAACTTAGCTGCTTGCACCGACCTTCTTCGGTGGCATAATTAGGGGCTAAAACACTCCGTTCACCGATATTTAAAGCGAAAGCGAAAAGAAGTGCACGTCATAACAGTTCTTCACGAGGGGTGGGGGCAATCTACACCCGTACGCCGCTCAGCGTCGCACCCTAGCGTACCGGCGTTCGAACTCCGATTTTTTTGAACGAAAAGCGGAGCAAGAATTTCTCGAAATTTTTGGTCGAGAACCGATTTGTTCGAACTGAGAGGCGTTCGAAAACCGAGGTTCTACTGTATTATTGAATATAACACATCTAATTGTGTGCGTAGGGTTTTGTTAAGAAAATATGTGATAAGTACAGTTGTAAGTCATTAATAATTTTCACCCGCAGATGCCATTATTTAAAAATGGCTGCACAGTGCCGGTTTTATAAAATGTTTATTTTAATTTTTTTCAGCTTAAAGTTTGAATTTTACCCCCTGCCCCCTCCATACGCATTTCACTTTTGCATTTAATCACCTTCACATGTTGTCAGTGCTTCACATGTTGCGCATGTATGTGATAAACGGGAGCAGACAAAATGGGGAAGGGGTCAAGTGCGTGCAATTATGCGTGTGCATTGTCCTGTCCCTCACATACCGTCCGTGTGTGCGTCCTCGGAGTAGATGTCCTCAAGTGAGGTCACTTCCTGTCAGTTTGGTGTTTGAGAAACAATCCAACTGCACAGAAGTTACTGCAACCGTCTGCATCTACGTACCTGTCCCGCAGTGGCCCCGTCCCTCTCCCTCATGTCGTTTTTGGTATCTCTCGCATGCCGATCCGAATATGACGCCTTCACATGAGCTGCCTGCCTTGTCGCTTACTATTTGAGCTTTTTCCATTCGCCAACTGCAAAAATCTCTCACGGGGGCAGCAGCGTTTTGTGGACGTGTTTCTTTCTAAGTTTTGACTAACGAGCATGCTGAAATCGTGACGGGGGCGATTTAATCTGAGTTACTTCTGACACGATCGCAGATTGCCCGATTGGAAATCTTACCTGCATGCCAATTTCACCAGATATGGATTCAATTGCTCCCTTGATATTCGTGATAGGATGATTAGAGTGTGTGAGAGCCCGGAGGAAATATCGGACATAAAAAAAGTCAAATATTGATTGGGACGTCGGGTGTTTCATCTGGGCTCACGTTGTGGAGGAGTGTGACCTTCAAGGTCTGTAAATGGCTTGTGTTTTTTTAAGAATTTGGTTTCGCACTCACGTCATTGATGACTGTCGCTCACAGGTAACCATTAATGTGTGCGTGCGTGATGTTTCTTCTTCTTGTCTTTAGTCTAATTAAGGGGGAATGCTACAGCCATTTGCAACAACAGGCCGCACTCACATCCTTTTGCAGTTTTCAACTTAAACTTTGAAAAAATAAAAAATAATACCAAATATTGTGTTAATAAATCAGCTAATAAGAGGAGGTTCATTCCAGACTCAAATAAAAGCACCATATCTTATCCACTTACTCATCCCTCTTCTTTTCCTCACTCTGTTTCTTCTTTTTCTGCTTCTTCTACGACTATATCCTCATCTCCCTTCTACTCCTCATTTTACTAATCCATTTATTTTTCTTTTACTCTCTCCTCTCATTCCTCTTTCTCACTCTACACCTTCTTCTACTGCTTCGTTTTCTACCTATCTGGATTTCCCTTATGCTTCTTGATCTATTTCTTCACCTTGTCACTGTATTCCATTATACCCTTTTCTTATACTGATTATCGTTCTTTATCATTGTCCGTCTTTTCATTCTTCCTTTTCCCCCTGTCCTTCTCCCTGTACTCACTTCTTCTTTGTATTCTTCCTCTCTTCCTCATCCTTCTGAATCCTCTTTTGTTCTTTTAGTTTCGTTCACTCTCTTCCTTCTACTTCTTCTTCCACTCCTTCCTCTTTCTCTTTAATATTCTTATTGTTCTTATTAATTTTATCCTTCTTATGGTTCTAGTTCCTTTACTCTTCCTCCTTATACACCTGCTTTGCCTCCACTTGCCTCCTCTTTCTGAGAATTCGGTATTATTCTGTTTTAAGGATATAACATGGGCAATCCATTACTTAAACACCTTTCATTTGTGATTTGCACTTTATTAATTACATGCACACTGAAGTGCCAATAAGAAGGAAGAATTGAAGTATTTTTGGACTATTTATATTTATCCTTTGTTATTTGTGCAATTTTTTTGACAGTACTTTCAATCAAATTGATTTGTTTGCAATAATCAAATAAGATAAAATAATTTACTACCTCATCTCATGACGAAAAAAGGTTTATCCATGATCATCAAATTATTTTCTAATTTGCTCCAAAAGTGCCTTGACATTTTCTCATTTTTGACAAAAGTGTGTGTGTACCATTCCTCTTGATTAGCCCGTGGTGTTTGCGTGAGCATCAGCAGTGCCACTTCCCCAAAAACAAAATGAATAAGCTCCTATTGTCTTATGTGTCCTCTTCTGCAGCATCCTCATCAACCCGGGTAACCACGTCAAAATGCAGGAAGGAACGCTGGGATTTTTTATCGCCAGCGATGCAAAGGAAGTTAAGAGGTGACCCCAAGCACACAATTGTGTTCCCTTTGTAACACTACTCCCGAGACTGCTTAAACTACTATATTTTCATGACTATAAGGCTCTCCAGGTTATAAGGCGCACCTCCAAAAAATTGTTTTTTGTCATATATTCTCCATACATAAGGCGCACCCGACTATAAGGTGCTACAGTGGGAATGTCAACCAAACAGTCAGATAGTTCAGTCAAACTTGTTAACCCCTTAACATTCCAATGGCTTGCAAAAGAAGCATATAAGTGTCTCGGACACCAATCACTCAAATGCGTCTTTCCGCATATCATTAGGAAGTTTAATCTCTTGGGATTCAAGAAATGCCAAGCATTTCTTAGTTTCTATTTTCTTTTTCGCTGTCAACTGTGTGGACGGCAAAGTACGAATTTTATTGTGGGAAATGTGGTTCTCTACTGTGTATATGACAATAAACACTTTGAATTGAATTAAAAAATAGCCTCATCAGAGAAACATCAACATCAGTCTGAAACAAGATACTGGGAAAATATAAAGCTGGGGTCGCTCACCAAAGTCGTCTTGCAGCCATCACGTTCAATAATAATACGCAACCATGGTCCTCTTACATTCGTGAGTAGGGCAAATCCAACCGTGTAAAATATTTACACACTCAAAACTAGCAATAATGCCAACAAACAAAAAATCCACCGAGAAGCATCTCTGCATGGATGGACGTTGTTTCTTGCTAGCTATTTGTTAAGCACCGTAGTTCCTGTTTACAAATAGAGACTACAGTAATAAAAAAGTTTTTTCCTGGCCGTAGAGCAACCAAAACATCTTTTTTGGCCAATTGCAGGCTTTGTTTTGCCCCACTGTAGCCTATACGAGCCTGTAAATGCTAAAACGAACCCGCCTCCTTTACCTCCGAATAACTATAGCCAATAGTGACCGATTCAAATGATGAATGACATATTGGTTAGTAAATGAAACGCCAGTATATATATTCCAGCATACACCGCGGGCTACTTCGCATACAAAATGTAGTCGGCAGCTGCTTGCCTTAGTTGCGAAACCTTGCGACTCAATATTGATCCATATATAAGGCGCACTGTCTTATAAGGCGCATGGTCAGCTTAAAATAAAGGCTTTTGATAGTCGTGAAAATATGGCACTCCCGCTGCCACACACTGAAGACTCACATTTGTCTTTGTAGAGCTTTTTTCTACTGCAAAGCGTGTCACGATGACATCAGCGACCCCAAGCGCATCAAGAAATGCGGCTGCAAAAGACGTGAGTACCCCGGCCTGTACGTCCGCTCTCCCTTTTTCTCCCTCCCTTCCCTAAACTTTCCTCCCCCCTTCCTCTCTATCCTCCACATTACCCGTGATGTGTCCGTCTGAGACTTTTAAAACCTTACCATCCCGTCGTCGTGTCTCTGCTCCTCGATATTTAGTGTGTAAATAAGTGCAAAAAAAATCAAATGGGTTTGTAATATAAAAAGACTAAGTTTGCTATCAGTTTTGATTACTTTTTTTGCTAGTACTTTCTTGCTCTCATCTTTTAAGTTATTTATTTTATTTACCCATTGATTCTGCAGATTTAATATTAATATCAGTATAGTCTGATGATGGACATTAATAAATGATAATGCAATTTACGGTCTACCATGTGTGTTTGAAAGGGCATCAGTATAAATTAAAATAGAGTTCAAATGTTAAAAATAGTTGAAAAGGCTTTTAAAAAAAATTATAGCTATTAGTCAAACTAATCGTTTTTTGCCCAATTTGTTCTTTTAAATACCTATTTTAGAAATATAAATGACTTTCTTTAAATATCCATAACACTTTTCATTATTTTATTATTATTTTAATTGTATGATCTTATTTTGAAATGTATTTTTTTCATAGATATGTTCAACATTTGTTGTCATTTTTATTGTAAGTTTAAAAAAGTGTATGTTGTAATAGGCTATTAGTCACTGAAGCAAATTAACTTACTAAAAATACAATTTGCAATTATCAAAATGTGTTATTGAATTTTCATATTCATTATATAATTTATGAATATATGTATTATTTTATTTTAACTTTGTTAGTATTATTTATTCAGCTTAAATACTTTACATATTTGTATGTAGGTTAAAGAAAAATACACTTTTGACCATAACCATGTAATTTCATTTGAGAAACAAACAATTTATATCTATACTTTCAATCTAGGTTTTCCACTAGGTTATCTAATAATGTAATTAATCATGTATAACATTGTTATCAATAAATGTATAACACTAGGATGTAACACTTTTAAAAAAACAATAGAATACAACTTAAAAAGTGTAAAAAAAACATAGGAGTCCAATGTATCTATGGAAATTATGCTAGATTTTTTTGTATTTATGTATTATTCCCATTTAATGACCTGAATAGAGAAGTAAGAATTCTAATAATATCAAAATGATAGTGTAACCTGTATATAGCTACTGTATAGTCTTTTTGGTCTATCCTAGTTGGTTCCATTCAGTTGTTTTTGTTCTCTCCATGTTCTTTTATGACCAGTGACACAATTTTTGATGTATTTCCTCCCTTTGCTGCCTTTGGAAATCACCACTTAATTGTAACTACTCACTGCTAGTGATTTATTGTGAGTAAGAACAGAAAAAAACAATAACCTGAGTGTTGACTATCTTCTCCAAAGTGATTCCTCCTCGTCTGTTTTTCGGCGGCTAGCGCACTTTTTTTCTGTGTTGCATGTTACCGGTGTAGCTTCTGCATCCCTCTCTTCTCATTTTTTGACACTGTGCTCAAAACCAAGCAGAAGCGAGCCTTCACATCACTGCTCCGTTGAAAGAAAAATGGCGTTATAGAGCACAAAAACCATCCCCGTCCCCATGAGTATAATGAACACGCGCCAGGAAAATGGACTGCACATGTGAGATGAAGATTTCGAAGGCCTCAATCGTGAGCTGAGGTTTCAATCTGTCAGAGCAGGTTTTGTGTTTGTGATGGTGCTTTGTGGGAACTTCTTCCAAATCCCAGCAAAACGCCCACGCCACAAAAATGACAAATCACGTTGCCAAAACATAATGAAAACAATCTGGACTTCTCTTTTTTTTCCATGTGATCTCAGAAGCCTTCAAAGTTGATTTGTTCTGAGTCAGTTTGGTGTCGCGACGGTTTGCCGCTAGATGGTGGTAACGTACCAGGAATGAAATACATCCCACGAGCAATACAGCATGAATGAGATGTATATTTAGAATTGAGTATTTACAAAAGATATCGTTCCAATTCGACAAAAATCCCTGATTACAAAAACGTAAATTCAGGCTGGGTTTGCACTGAAGTTTCAATTCAACATTTTGTTCCACACCTTTGATATCATTGAAATAACATTAAAACACCCAAATCGCAAAGCGGCAACTCGAACATTCAGAATTTTTGTAATAATTGTTATAAAGTCGAAAGTAAGTCATAGGTAAAGGTGTATTGTCACTATTGTCATTTATTATTTGGTCATGTGTTCACACTCGCTTAAAGTGGAGATTGTTTTTGATTTGAAATGAAATATATTATGTGAAATTCACTTTTAAATATAAAATTATAAAATACACAAAATACCGAATGAGTGAAGAGAGTGAGATAGCATTACAAGCTTGATAAATGTTTCTTAAAAGATTCCTAGACGTAAGCTTTTCTTCACGTAATTATATCGCTAATGCTAATTGTAGCTAATACTAATTAGGAAAGCCATGGTTATTGCATGTAAAAAAATCAAATACAATTAGAATTACAATAAGATTAAACATGGCAGTCAAGTATGCACATGTAATAAGAGAGTTAAGGAAAAAATAGATAAAAATAAAGATAAACAAGAATATTAGGAAAGATATTTTTTTCTTTTTGCACATCAGAAAAATGGCAATGATCCTAAAATAGACTCATGTAAACCCAGCCCAAGACAGGCCCGCCCATACGTTTTCGTCATCCCTCCCTGAAGAAACGCGTCCATTTGCGAGAAGTCTGAAAACATTGTCGAGCGTGTCTGTGCCGTGTCCTCCATCCACAAAACACTTCCCATGTGTCCGTACTCGTCGGAACATAACATACATTGAGTGTGGTCCCAGTGAAGCGCCCCCCTACCTCAAACCCCCTAGTAAAAACTCTGAAGTGCACAAGTTCCAGCATGACCCAGTAGCCTTGCCGTTCACGCCCGCCATTCCCTCCCGACTGCTTCATGACTGTGAACGGTTATCTTTGCAGTTTGCACCCCCTCTTTGTCACCAAGACCCCAAACCACTTTTTTCTGCATGTCCTCCAAGCCCCCATGCATGTCCGCACGGGATCACAACCGTCCCCGGGAAGCGGCCTTTTCCATTCTCTCCTCGTGCCGAGGCGCCAGACGGTATTAGAGGGCTGTCGGTTTGCACCTGGCCGAGGAGAGAATGGCGAGCGGGGACTGTTGCTGCTCGGAGTCACGGCAATCTAGAGACGCTGCTCAGGGGACTTTCACTCCCGCTTCCCTAGGGTTTCGGGGCTTCACGAGCATAACAACATTTGAGATGCCAGTACCACCGTTTGTAATTACGTTTAGGATTATCTGGAATTGTCTGTGACTACAATGTCTGAATGTATTCTCTTCTATGCTTTTAGTCTCTGAATAACTTATATGACGAACAAAAATCAGAAGCCATTTTTGATAATACATTTACTGATATATATGGTAAACATTTTACTTTTTAAAACATGAACTCTGATTTTTAGTATTAATTCATATTTAACTCTACGATTAAAGCAGCTCAAGCTCAAATCAAGTCTGTTCTATAAGTAGTAGTACCAATGTTAAAGCTTTAAAACTCAAAATTCACGCTCTTACCATTGAGATAAAAAGTATGTGTAATTGTCTATGTGTGAATTTCTATATTTTCCAGCTTTAACTCAATTGTAACATTCTCTAAATTAGTACTATCAATGCTAATGGTTAAACTAAAACATGTATACTCAAAATATACCTTAAACTCTCAAACTATACTTGGGTTAAAGAGTTACCCTCCGCTAAAACTCAGAGTTAATATATATCTGTTAACTCAGTTAAGTTTTTGACTAGTGTTAAGATCATGGCGTGAATTGTGCTTTCAGCGTTAAAGTTAGTAAAAAGTTAAAATTCAAAGTCAAAAGTCCCAAAAGACTTAAATTAGGCATGATTTAAAGAGTACACTCAGAGTTAATATGTATGTGTTAACATGCATGGGTTAACTCGAGAGTTTAAACAGCATTAAAGCTTAACTCAAGTTTGCTCTATAAATAATGGTGTTAATGCTAAAAGTCTACCTAAAACATTTCAACTCAGACACGTGAAACCCTCAAACTATACCTATGCGTGTTACCTCTGAATTAATATGAGTCAACTCACGAGTTAAATTAACTCAAAAGTTTTAACTCAATGTTAAATATGCTTTTTAAGTATTGCTATCAATGTTAAAGCTCCAATTAGAAATGTCAAATTCAAAAGTGAGTTTAACTCTTACATTGAACACTCTTAAAGAGTTAACTCAGAGTAGCTACAAAATCTGTTTTTGTTTATTCCTTATCTAGGACAGAGGCTCAGTTATATATACAATAAAAAAAACACACTCAACAAGTTTTTTCTAGAGGAACTTTTTTCTTTTTGCATAGATCAGGGGTGTCAAACTCATTTTAACTCGGGGGGCCACATGATAGAATAAACATTCTCTCGGGGGCCGGACTACTAGATCCCAAAAAAAGAGAGAGGAAGATACAAGAGGGAGAGAAAAAGAGAGAGGGTGGGACATGGAAAGAGAGAAAGAGAGAGAATTTGAAAAGAGAGAGAATGTAAGAGACAAAAGAAATAAAAAGAAAAATAGTTAGTTAGGGGGGGAAGAAATCCATAGAGAAATTGAAAGAGAGAAAAGAGAAGGAGAGAAGGGGAGTAAGAAAGCGAGAGAAAGAAAGAGAGTAAAGGAAAAAAGGAAAAGAGAACAAAAGAAGGTAAAAAGACACACAGAGAGAAAGAAACAAACAGGAACACAGAAAGTGAAAAAGAGAGACAGAGAGAGATAGAGAGTGATAGAGAAAGGGAGGAAGAAAGAGTGAGAGATGGAGAAACAGAGAGAGAGAGAAAGAAATACAAGTACTGCGTTAATGAGAGGCACCTGGCTTTGGGAACACGAGGTGGCCATATTTCAACCCGCAGCTCGTTTTCCTCTTGCGCTTTCCTCAGCGTTGTCTCCCGGGCCGGATTCAATCCCTTAGTTAGCCTGATCAGACCTACCTGCCGCCTGTTTGACACCCCTGGTATAGATGTTCCACATATAAATACAATAATATGCATTATTTAAAGGAGCGTATTTAAAAAGTTGTATAAAATAAGAGACTGGAGAGTGAAGCTTCCCTTTGCGCAGTGCAACGTCATTTGTGCAAACGACAGCATGAGTTGGCACGTGCCCGTAGAATAGCGCCATGCCTTTTTTTGGACAGAGGCGCTTCCTAGCGCCGCTGCATGATGGGACCCAGGTACGTGCGCCGCTCTTTTTTGTTTTCGAGCCACCGGTTTGCGGGATGTCTATGTAAAATGTATGACCACTTTGTTTGAGGTTTGCTGCTGAAGACATTGCTCATGCCTTGCCCTTCTCCCCAAATGAATGCCCCCTCCCCGACTCCCTTTACCCCCTCGCCCTCCTCCCACTCTTATAGTTTTGCCTTTTTGACCTGTTCGGCCTTAACACGGTGCTTGAGCCCCTGCACTACGCACACTATTTCATTTATAAATTTCTGTCTGAACGAGACAACTTAATTGAGACAGCGATTCGAGACTACCATAAGTTCCGCATTATAAGGCGCGCACCCCAAAATAGTCTTTTGTTATATAATTTTCATACATAAGGCGCACTGGAGTATAAGGCACACGGAATTTCACTTTTCGCGGGTGGTTTTGTTCCCCATTAACCGGGTCTAAAAAAAATAATAAAAAAAAATAATAATAAAAAAAATATATATGTATATATATTTTTTTTTTCAAGCATTTTTGAAGGAGAGTTGCTACTTCACGGATTTTTACTTTTCTCGGGTGGTTTTGATCCCCTTTAACCGCAATAACCGAGGGATTACTGTATATTATTATGATTGCAGCAGGAGACAAACGGGGAAATCAGGAACGGACTAGTGGAAAACGGGTGACAAAACGGGACCGACGGGAGTCAGAGTAAAAAATGCTTGCCTTGTGAAAACAGAGGTTCGCTGACGGACAGGCGAGTGAAAGGACTGAGCTTAAGTAGGACGGAAAACCAATTAGGTATCCAGCAGCAGCTGGCACCAAACGACCTGGCACAGGTGAAAGTAATGAGTCATCAGGACAACGGGTATTATTTGCGAGTAACAATAAATCTTACTAGGTATACGGATACAATTTCAGTTCACGAGCAGT
Source organism: Urocampus carinirostris (assembly GCF_059441175.1). Lineage (NCBI taxonomy): Eukaryota > Metazoa > Chordata > Actinopteri > Syngnathiformes > Syngnathidae > Urocampus > Urocampus carinirostris. The sequence continues at coordinate 28,921,259 of NC_142361.1, forward strand.
CCCAGAGGCTACCACTGGAGACCACTAGAGTATGCTTACCGCTCATAACGGCTTACCGCCAGCATCAGCTCGTAGAGGCCAAAAAATAAGTAAACTGCTGTAAAAATTTTTTGGGTGGACGTTCAGTTCAGTTAAAGTTACAGAAACTTTCATTTGTGTACAGTAAATGCTTACGTATCAGCAACAATCCCTTCATCTCGTCCCTGTCCACCTATGCCAATTGCCAACTTTATTATTTAATGCAAATCCTTCTTATCAAACGGTAATACACCTTACAAATAAAACGTGGCACCTATTTACTCACAGCAAGACAGACTATGTAGAATACCGCAACAGTATTAGCTATCTAAGATGATGTAGTCCTATTCTACCAGTAACCAAGACGATCCAGATTAGAGCAGAAATGGGCAAGACGATATATGTATTTAAAAAAATCGTAGGGTGTAAACAAGCTAAAATGATCAAAATACAGGGAAAACATATACTTTGACCCCTCTTTGGGAGCTGCATTAAGAGTTCGAGATACTAGCACGATCCTGGAATAAATTAAACTGGTATGAAGAGGGACCACTGTATACTAGAAAACCTTATATAGTACCGTACACATACTGTATAAATACTTTATGCAATTCCAATCTTATCCACCGTATTTAGCATTATATAAGGCGCACCGGATTGTTATGAGGCGCGCTTTCAAATTTCGGGCCAAATTTGAATTTTTAGACGCTTTTGGTTTAGAAAGCACAGTCATTTCTGTCTAGTTCAGACAGTTTAAACAAGATGGCATTTGAAAACCAATTCTACGTGCGGGGGCTCAAGTCCGCTAAGGCCCGCACACTCTGATGAAGTGAACTTCCAACTTCCTTCCCTGGATGAAAATTTTTTCTCCTCTTGCCATTAACCTGCTGCTTCTCCTCTCCTCTCATCCTGAAACGTGACTGTAGCCAAGATGTCCGTCTACAAGCGAATGAAACTGGCATGTTGTTTTGATTGCGGCCGTTCCGAGCGAGACTGCTCTTGCATGTCAGGCAGTGTACATAGTAACATGGACACCCTTCAGAGGGCCTACCCACTTTCCTCTGTGTCTGTTCATGATTGCGCAACCACGTTACGTGCCTGTAAGTGACACCGCCCAACACATGCTGTTTGTTACGTGTCGTTTCTGTCTGTAACGTGTGCTTACCGTGTGCGCTGCCGCTAAACGTCACGTGAAGTAGGCGTGTGTGTGCGGCTGGTGCGTTTTGTCAGGTGTGGTTTTGTGGCACAGTTCAACATTTGTTTTATAAATATACATGTATATTTATGCCATCCTTGTTTTTTTAACAGCTTTGAGTGTAGCGAGGTGGCTAGCGTTAATGGCTAACTGTGTTGCTACCTAGCTAGCTATCATTTTCTTATCCATCTATAAGTTTTTCCCTCGTTCTGTTTCTCTGTCCATCTTTACTCCGTCAATCAGGTTTATTTAACAGCTTTTCATGTTGTATGCTAGCTGGCAAAATGGCTATTTGTTTAGCTAATTGTCTAGCTGGCATTTTCATGAATTCATCTATTTATCAGCCTATATCTGTCCATCTATTCGTCCATCATTCTGTCCATCAGTCTATTTGTCTTTTTTTTATAAAACAGATTTCCATTTAGCTTACTAGCTACCTTTGATAGCTATTTGGGTAACTGTCTAACTATCCATCTATCTGTCGTTCTGTCCATCAGACCATCCATCTTTTTTGTTGTATTTATCATGTTGTTATTTAAGGACTTATTGTGTAACTAGCTAGCTAGCATGAATGGCTATTTGTGCTGCTGAGCTAGCTTGTTGGCACTTTTTTATCCATCCATCAATGTATTTGTCTATCTGACATTCTGTCCATCCATCGTATTATGTCAATTATTTTTGTTAACAGTTTTAGTGTAGCTAGCCCAATGGCATTCATATGTTTGTATAAGTATCTAGCATTAGTTGCTATTTGTGAAGCTATCTAGCTGGCATTTTTTTCATCTATCCATCTTTATGTCCATCTATCTGTTTGTATGACAATCTATCTATCTTTCTATTTATCTATCTCTCTTGTTACTTCTCTCTCTCCCTCTCTCTATCTATCCATCTTTTGTTTTTGTCCACCTGTCCATGCACCTTTTCTATATTTTATGTTTATCCAACAGCGTTTTTGTGTCGCTAGCTAGCTTGCATTAATGGCTTTTTGTGTAGCTACCTAACAAGCATTCTTATCTATCGATCTTTCTATCTTTCTATCATATCTATCCATTCAGCTGTCTATCCATCTTTTCTAATTCAATTACGTTTATTCTTTGAAGCTAGCCAAATAGGTTTAATGGCTAATTGTGTCACTAGCTAGTTAACATTTTTGTATCTATTTCATCTATCTGTTTATCCATATTCTTATGCCAATCATGTTTTAATGATTTTTTTGTGTAGCTTGCTAGCTAGTTAGCATCAAATGTCATTTTGTTTTGCTAGTTAGCTAGGTGGCATTTTTAATCTATCTATCTATCTATCTATCTATCTATCTATCTATCTATCTATCTCTCTATCTCTCTATCTCTCTATCTATCTTCCAACAGTATCGAACCATTTTCTCGCTAAAAGGCACTCTTTCTATTTTCTCTATTTGCTTCCATTTTTCCTCGTTTATTTATCACAACCACGTCCGTCGCACTTTATGTTCTGTGTTTTTGGTGGGTGCGTAGTGTTGTGGTGGTGTGGTGCTATCGTATCGTATCGTAGGTTGCTAGCTAGCTCTGGCATGCTACGTTTCGTGCAGTTGTGTAATTATGATCACGACTGTTGTGTTTTCGATGGTTTTGAAGGTAAGATGATGGGGAGTGGACGGATTGTTTTGTTGTACGGTTTTATACTGCAATGTGATTATTTGTTGTTATTATTATTGGCTTGTTATTTTTTAGGTTGTTTTTCTTTTGAATTTGCTTTTGATTCTGTTCCTCTTTATGTTGGCCTACTCTGTTTTAAAACCCCAAAATAAGATAGCCCTAGTTTCAAATCAATAGCAGTTGGTTCGCACGATCTTTTTCCGTGTTTTAACAAGACAACCATCAAAAGGAGAACAATGCTAAATAACCCTAAATTTAAAGCAGAAGTGCTTTGAGCTATTGTCGACAGGGAATACTGGATTGCAGCCAAAACAGTGCATTTCAGTTTTTGCCAGCTTGAACGGCACGATATGGGAATAGGGGATAATGGATCACTGCTGCACAGGTGCCGTTCATTTTAGGTTGAAATACAGTAACGGTAAAAAAAAGAGCCACCAGGCCTGACAATTGTGCGCTCTGCTAGTCCGTGCTTCGAGCAATATGTTACATGGGGTAATGGTTTGTGGTGCAATTCAGTTTTGGGTGAACAGAACGGCAAAAAAGAGCGGCCAGGCCAGACAAAAGTAGTTTTCATGGATTGCAGAAGATTTTTTTAACATGCAATGCACTGAGGTTGCGAAAAACAACCCTTAAAAAGGGTAAAATGAAAAATGATCTCACTGTGCCTCTCTTTAAATACATATTTTTCACGGGATTCTACCTTCGAATGGACAGGAAAGTTAGTAGCGACAAGAAAACTGGAGTAGGAGGTAATTGATGATGATGAATAATGCAAAAATAAAAACTAAAGATGGCTCTAGTTTCAAATACACAATAGATGGATCGCAAAGTCTATCTCCGTGTTTTAACAAGGTGTCCATCAAAAAGAAAACACTGCTAATTTACACCAAGTGTGATTTTAGCAATTGTCGACAGGGATTAATGGATTGCAGCCATAACAGTGCGTTTCAGTTTTTGCAAGCTTGAACTAGGCACGTCTCTCGATTAAAAAGTTCCTTCTGCCTGTCCCCACTCGAAGCAATATGGGAATAGGGATAACGGATCCCTGCTGCACAGGTGCAGTTCTTTTGGGTGGAAATGCAGCAAAAAAGAGCCACCATGCCTGACAGTAGTGTGCTCTGCTAATCCCCCTCAGTGCAATTCTGTTTTGGGTGAACAAAACGGCAAAAAAGAGCTGCAAGGCCTGACAATAATTGCTTTAATGAATTGCAGAAAATTTTCAACACGCAATGCACGTAGGTTGCGAAATACATTACGTAAAGTGGAATGAAAAATAATCTCACTTTGCCCCATTTTAAATACATAGTTTTGCAGGATTCTACCTTCGAAAGGACAGGAGCGTTAATAGTAACAAGAAACCCGGAGTAGGAGGGAATTGATGAAGATGATCATGCAAAAATGAAAAAGATTAAGACAGCCCTCGTTTCAAATCACACGATAGACGGTCTCTCCGTGTTCTAACAAAATGTCCGTCAAAAAAGAACACTGACTCATAACACTAAATTAAAAGTGAAACAAGATGGCGTCTTGATTGAGAAAACATTATTTTGAAAAGCTGGGATTGTCAATTAGACATGGCAGCAGTAGGCCGGCTATCAAAGCCCGGGCCCCAGAAACGCAGATCTTGTTTCCTCTTTGGCATTCTCCCTTCGTGGGCCGATTCAGCCTAGATTAATGTCAAACGTGCCACGATGGGTCTAGTTTGGCCCCGTGTAGTTGCGCATGTATCCCTCGGTACCAATTACTGGCCATTACATGGTTACTGATCTCACTTTTCCCCGGAGCCCCCTGTAGGATTTCAGGAAAGCTTCCCCCCTTCGTCAGATTCTCCCCTCCTCCTAGCTCTCGTTTGTCGTTACAAAGTGAGTTTAGCGAAGGAGTGCTTGTCAAGTCAGGGATTACAGGATTTCCCTTCGTTTTCTATACTTTGTTTTCCAGATACTGTACAACGTTTTTATACATGATGACTTCCTATAATGTATGCACCTGGACTTGATTTTCTTTGGATGGACTGTGGTAGGGAATTTCTCGATACATGAGAGAAGGAGTAGTGGAATTTTGTGATTTTCGGGGTTGCTTCTTGTTCGAATAAATGGCCTGTGTTAACCATTGGCCGTTGTTAGCTAGCACTTCACCTTAGTCCATTATATCCTGTATTGCTAAATTTTCTAGATAAAAGTGCAGACGTGGTGAACGACATACACAATAGAACATTAGCGAAAATGCTTATGCACAGGTTGGGGTCTATGAAGGACTGATCCACAACTCGGGTTTATTTAAGCCAACACACTGGGTTGTTATCCAGAGAGAAATACGACCAAAACAAATGTTTCTCTCTTTTCTCCACTCTCCACTCTTCTATCTTGTCTCTTCTCTCTTCTCTTTTCTCTCTTCTCGTTTTTCATTTCTCTTTTCTCTTTTCTCTCCTCTCTTCTCTCTTCTCTCTTCGCTCTTCTCTCTTCTCTCTTTCTTCTCTCTTCTCTTTTCTCTCTTCTCTCTTCTGTCTCCTCTCTCAACTTCTTTATTTTATCTTCCTCTTTCTCCATCCTATTTTACATCATTTCTCTTTCTATTGCTCTCTCTCTCTTTCTCTCTCCACTTATCTCTCTTCACTCTTCTCTCTTCTCTTTTTTATATTCCTTTTTCTCTCTTCTCTCTTCTCTCTTCCCTCTTCCCTTTTCTCTTTTCTCTTTTCTCTTTTCTCCTCTCTCTTTTCTCCTCTCTTCACTCTTCACTCTTCTCTCTCTCCCTCTGAACTTCTTTATTTTCTTGTTGTCTCTCCTTTTTTACACCCTTTCTCTTTCTATTACTCTCTCTCTCTTTTCTTTTTTCTTTTCTCTTCTCTCTTCTCTCTTTACTCTCTTCTCTTTACTCTTGTCTCTCTCTCTCTCTCTCTCTCTCTCTCCCTTTTTTTCTACATATTGCTCAATACACAAATACACAAAACATGACAAATCATTTGAATCACAAAAACTATTTTTACTGTTTAAGTTTAAACACACCCAAGATTTGAGTCTTGTCTTGTCTAAAGCAACCATCAAAATTGGGTCATTTTGTCCAGAACAACCTGAAAATTAGGTTCTTTTAAAAAATTGGTTTATTTTGTTTTGTTGTTTAAAATAACAAACACAGGCAATTTATTTAAAACAATGTAAATTACATGATCTAGTTTTAGTTTAAACAGACCCACATTTCTGCCATTTTGTTCAGAACAACCTGCAGAATTGGGTTGTTTTAAGTTTAGTGTTATTATTTTTCAATATAAAAAACAAAATGTAGGTTTCTTTAAAACACTCCAAAAAATTATGGGTAAGTTTAAAACTACCTTAATTTGGGTCATTTTGTTATAACCAAATCCCCAAACTTTGTCCTTTTCTCAAAAAATGTAAAAAACTGTTTTTTTCCATGTTTACTTTTTTTTCAAATGTACAAATAATATTTATATTTTTTTAAATTAAAAAAACAAAACAATTAAATAGGTCCTTTAGTTGTGTTTTAAACACAACCAAAATTGGTTTACAACTTCCTAACAGCCCGCGGAATTGGTTTGTCAGAAATTGCTCTAAAAATGTGTTTATTCTGTTAAAAATGCACAAATTCTGTTGGGTCACGTTGCACAAAACAACCCCATTTAAACTGTGTTCATTTATTATAAGGCAACCCCCAACAAATCTAATGATTATGTTTAAAAAAATGTTTTTAATTTATTTTTGTTTTTCATGTTTAAAATTTTGAATTACTATTTTATTTTTATTTCCCCAAAACTGTGTAAAATGTGACTCCCCCCTTAAAATATCACCTGAAATAATTGGACTAGACATTTTCAAAATATCTATATTTTTCAAAAAAAAAAAGGGTCATTTTGTACAAAGCTACCCAGAACATTTGTCAAAATTCATCCAAGTTGTGGATTAGTTCTTGGAATTTTCAGAGCTTGCCCCTAAACAAAAATATGTCCTAAAAAATCTGAAAGGGATGAAAAGAGTCTGGTATCTTTCTATCTTAGCTAGATCCAAAGGTGGGATCGTACCAACCAGCATCCTCTCTTTTGGCGTACCTCACCGAGGGAAACCTTATCCTTCCTGACACCGAAATTATGTTTTCATTTTCCCGACCGTGCTGGTCCATCACCAAACTTGCCCTGACAGCTCATCTCCACCAGGCAAGACTCTTTCGCCCCTTGCCTAAGTCCACGCTAGCCGGTTAGTTCTCGGCTTTGGCTAGGCAGGCAAATCGCTGCGGACAGATGCCAGGGCCGTTGTGGGTCGCAGTATGAGGATCTGTGTCAGAGGCCGGCCTCGGGCTCTTATTGTGACCTTTAGTGACGGAAGAGACTAGCAATGGAGAGTGTCAGTCCGGCCTAGTTGAGTAAAAGTGCTTACGGTGTTTGTTCGGTGTCTCCTTTAGTAATGCTCGATTGCTTTCGCTGTTTGTGGTGACAAATGCATAGTCAGCTGATCATAAGAGTGCCTCCCTGTTGGACGTGTTTGCTTTTTATTAGGGATGCACCGAAATCAAAACGTACGGTAGAAATCGAAAACCGAAAATGCGAAACCTATGGCCAAAAACTAAAAATTAAACACAGAAAGAAAGAAAAAAACATTTTAAGAAATCAATTATTGCTCATTTTGCAATGACTAAAAAAGGGGTGGTAAATATAACTGTCGGGCATACTCTAATCCCTCGTTTATCATGGTTTTAATAGGGACCCCAAACCATGGTCCCCCATTTTTAACTCTCACTCTGTTCGCCCCTCTAGCAGCAATTGTTGACTATCCATTCATCCATTATCTACAACGCTTATCCTCAGTAGGGTCGCGGGGCTGCTGGAGCCCAACCCTGAACTGGTTGCTGGCCAGTCGCTGGGCACACAGAGACAGACAACTCACTGGCTCATTCACTCCTAGGGAGAATTTGGACCGGCCAATTAACCTGACATGCATGTTTTTGGAATGTGGGAGGTAACCTGTGCAAGGACGGAAACAGGAGGTTTTGATCCCATGACCTCGGAACTGTGGCGCACACGTGCTAACCACTGCTCTGCCGTGCTGCCCACTTGCTAAACAAGGGGCAGTAAATATAAGTGACGGGCATACTCTAATCCCTCGTTTATCATGTGTTAATAGGGACCCAAACCATGCCCCCCCAATTTTTAACCCTCACTCTGTTTGCCCCTCTTGCAGCAATAGTTGACTAAGGGTTATAAATTGCATCTACAAGGGCACTGTTCATTTTAGGCAGGAATAAAATGATGATAATGGATCGTTGCCCTGCAAAAGCAGTCTATTTTTAGCAGAAAATCAGTAACGGCAAAATACGAGACACCAGCCCAAAAGTGTCTTCTGCCAGTCCCACTCACAAATCATACTAAAGATAGAGGATAATGGATCGTGGCTGCAAGTGTGTAGTTCGTTTAAGCCGGACAGACCAGCAAAAAAAGAGCCACAAGGCCCAACTGTAGTGCGCTCTGCAGGTCCGCGCTCTCAGCAATATATGATCAGGGTTAATGGATCGCAGCCACGCTAGTACCACTCTTCGGTGTCCGACAAAGCAAAATGTGCTCTACACGGCTTTACATTGCAAATTGCTGAGGTTTGGAGGCATTTTGGCTTTCAATAGACAGAAGAGTCAATAGAAGAAAACGGGAGTAGAAGGGAATTTATGATGATGATCATGTAAAACATGAGTAACACGCGCATATTTGACAAAGGAAAAAAAATTGTAGTAAATTAAGCTCTCGCTGCATATAGTCACACACAAAGTACAGGTTTACAAATGAAAACCGCTCCACTGTACTAAGTTAGCATGCGAACATCAGCCAAAGTCCAGCTTGCGGTTAACAAAAAGTTGAAAAAATAAGCAGCCCAAGTGAAATCCAACTTTATATGGCTCACCTCTTCTTTTTTTCCATTTATGACAAAACTAAAAATCGACTTTTGGTCATAAGGCAGAAAAATTGTGCCAAAATTCGGTGCATCCCGACTTTTCACGCAATAGACCCACCCTCTCACAATTTCTTGAAACTGAATTAGCGATTGGCAGCATAGTCAAGTATGTATTTGGTTGCCGTTCATTTATTCTCAGTTCGCTATCTTTAGAGGTTTACACCAGGGATCCCCCATCATGATGCCGGTGGGCACCAAGTACCCCCCTAAAACACCTAAATGGCCCCGTGGTCTGCTTCTGAAAATAGCTCACACGTGAAGGGTCATTGAGATTTCCTTGGAAGTTTGATGTTTAGAGGTTGACTGAGCCTATTTTAACCCTGCTGTTAGCAATTCCAATCGGGTAATAACATATTTACTACATCGTAATAACTTTGTTTTAGGAAAACGGGTAGCTTTTCGTGCTAATCCGCAGTTGTCGACAAAAATTCAAACTGACAAGAAATGAATCACTTATTCTTTGAGTTTCCATCAAATCACCATAATCAACTTCTTCCCTAACTTGCATTGTTCCATATATTTCTTACAGCAGTTCTCACTTCCAAATGTTAAATATATGAGCAGTTTGTGGGGGAATATTTACATGTCATCGTAGCTCATGGTGAAAAGGGGTAAATCATCCCCATTTTCCCACCTTAATTCATTTTTCCACCCCCTTTTGTTGTTTTTTTTCCTCTTGGGTTGATGTCTTTTATTTCCTAATGTGTGCTTGGCGGCATTCTCCCTCGTGTGACCTGCCACTTGTCTTTGCATTCTCCTCAGCCAAATATAAATATAACGGATATGTCAGAACACGTAAGTGTAACCTCTCTGTCCTCCCCCTTTAATATAACGCAATTAGCATCGGTGGTTTCCTCCCTGTTGACTGTTCCCTTTAGCATGTAACCTTGTGACTTTCAAACCGTTTGTTTCTTCTAACAGTGTTGCAAAAACACAATAACCCCGCAAACACTGTTATAGCTAATATAATCCTGTTTTAAGTGGTGTTATGTGTAATGTATGGTGAATAAGATTGTGTTTAGAGGCAATAACCTAGATTTATAAACCATTGTGTTTTTGTATTGTGCTGCTTCTAGCAGCAGATGGCGTTACAGCACCAGGGAACAGTGGAAGCCAAAAAGAGACCGGTGTTCGGTTCAAAGCTGATTGCAATTTAGGTAAATAAATATTACTTCCGGTTGAGAAGTAAGATTTATAGTGTCACTTAAGTTCATGCTTCATTTGTTTTATGTCATTTAGAAGCATATCATTTATTCGTTTACATTTTTTTTCAAACATCTGCAGAAGTAGTAATAATGCAAACTGTATTTATTTATTTCCACTTGATATTAACAAGATGGTGCAGACACAATGCAACTTTTCATGGAGGACCAAGCCTGCCATATTCAGATATAAATACATACACAAATATATACCATATAGATAAATACATCGGGTAATACCTAAATATATGACATAAATTCAATGCATTCATTTATTTTACATTTGTCCCCTATCTAATTTTGTATTTATTTTGTCGTCTATTTTGTCTTGTTGGACCAATTCTGCCATGAGTAGAAAACTATATGTGAATACAGGAATACCTAAAAATATTTGCCATTTAAATAAATGAACACATACATAAATGTCGTACTACCCAAATACGTAAGATCAATGCAATGTATTAATCTTTTGATGTGTATTTTTGTCATTTAAATTTCGTGCATTTTGTTTTGTATTCTGTCGTGTATTTTGTCACAATGTTATTTAAATGACGGGGGCGGACAAACTGGCTGAGATTTTCACCTATAAGCGATTGATAGACCAATAGGGGAAAGGCTCAGGCAACTGGGCCTCCTCCTCATTTGAATACCATTTTGTTGTGACAATATACACACAAACAATTAATGACAAAATACTCACCAAGATACTCGAGATAAACCACGTACACGACAAAATATTACACAAAAAATACGACAAAATGCAAGTGAGTATGCGCGACAAAACACAAGACATAATAAATGAGAAAATTCATGACAAAATCAATAACAAAATAGATAAATGACAAATGACAAAACGAATAAATAAGTGAGCCCCCTACCTTGAAACCTTTATTATCATTAAATATCCTAGGTTACAAAAAGCTTATCCGCCTTAAAAGGAGTTGTAATCAAAGAAAAGCAATATGGTTGGCCTTTGGTGTCGATGATGTAAACCCGGGATTTCAAACTCAGTTTGGCTCCTGGGCCGGGTTACTGCAAAAGTGAAGAAATACAAAAGATTTAGCAGTGCATGGAAAACAAAATTAGACTACATCAAATCAAACTACTTGGCTTTTGGTTTGGATTTATTATAAAAATCATAACTTTGATAGAAATAACATAAAGACTTGCTTCTTTTTGTTGACAAACTCAGACATATATGGTGGGCAGGATAGAATCATCCAACGTTTGACATGCCAAATGTAAACAGTGCAAATAGTCAAAACAAAGAAAAAACAGCACAGTATAATAGTCAAAATAACAACTGAAATCCTTTGCATCATTCGCGGGTGTCCAATATTAAAAAGAGAGTACACGTTCAAGTCCTAATGTATTTATATAGATATTTATGTACCTATAAATATATTCCTACTTATTGCAGGATCGGTCCTCCATATTTCAGCGTCAGGCACCGCCAGAAAAACAAAAGCCAGCTCCCCTCACATGCTAAAGTCAACATTTTTCTGTTTGCACGCGGCGCACTATAGCATCATGTGATTAGCATTTCAGGAAGGGACAGTTGCCGTCTGGCTGCTTCAGAAAGCACAGTGGAGCTGCCAGGGTGGTTGAGCGTGCTCTAATGCTCTCCATGTTTGACAAGGGCCAGATGAATCCAGGAGCTATCGCTGGCGCCCCGTAAATCAAGGAGGCAGCTGACTGCTGGGATAAACGTCTGTTTATCGCCAGGGGGGGCCTACCCTAGCGCGTTCCATCCTCCGAAAAGGACCGACCGGCCACCCTCCCCAACCCCAAGGCAGGAAAAGTCCCACTTTGCCGGCGTAGATTTGACACAGAGCTCGCTGACTGCCAAGAGAGTCCTGACCCCTTGAGATTAGGGGGTGCCAATACTGGGATTTGGGGTATCAATTTGATCCAAGTAAATCCGGGGTAGTAGCGATTCGATAACATTGCTGGTATTTTCTTGGAAATGTCATGATTATTGAATAATTGAACCCTTTCTCCATTGCAGTACTTCATAGTTATGATTAAAAACCGCACAAAGATTGCAGGCACTTAAAGCCTTTTAGAATTTAAAAAAAAAGTTTTTTTTTATTAAATGACGACAAACAATGACAACTTCAACAGTATAAAAATCAAATATACATACCTCTACTACAACTGTTTCAGAACACAAGTTAAGAGAGTCAAACCAAAATAAGATTCCATTGAAGGAAAATAAAACTAAAACAAAGTCAACATGTCAACTACTATACCTGCTATTGCACAATAGTTTTATAATGAAATCAAAGTGCAAACCGTGTAAACCAATGGTTCTCAACAGGGGTGACTCCAGAACCCACCATTCCATCCCAATGGCAATCTGCAACCCATATCAAGAGATTGAAAAATCCACTTCTCTAATGCATCCAATGAAACTATTCTACAGAGATAGTAAATACATTCACCTTTTAATATTTCAAAAAAACAAAAGGAACAGCAAACTCAAATTGACTTCAAGTACCGTATATACTCGTATATAAGCCGAGATCCCATATAAGTGACCTTCTAATACTGCTTTAAAATAGCTATACACAAAAAAAAACAAAATATTAATAAAATGTGTACCTAAACATCGATGATAATTAAATTATGTAGTTAATAAAGATGAATATACTGGTAAAAAGCTAAAAGTGTTTACTGTACCTTCCAGCAGCGCTTCAATGAAAGACACTCATTTACCATTTTCATATTTTGCAATAGTTTCCTTCTTCGTCTCGATTGTTGATGTCAATTTTTACCACGTAACCTTCCCCTTATCACCATCTTTCCTTACAACCCAGTATTATGGGCAGAAAAGGGAAATAAAACCAACAAACCACAATACAATGGGATGCACTCCCTCTCTAGTGCACCGAGTTGTCTGAGTGGTAAAAGAGATCTAATAGGTCTTTATCGCCATCTACTGTTAATGAGTGTAATCGACCCTCCGTTTTTCTTCTTTTAGCAACTTTTTGACAGGGAAAATACCTGCGACCCATTGAAAACAGACCCGCAAACAACTTTGGGGTCCTGAACCACGAATTGAAAAACACTGGTGTAAACAATACAATATATGAAAACATATGAAACTATAAAAACTGAAATACTACTAAAACTACTGTTTCGGAACATAAGTCAGGAGTGTCAAAACAAAAAGGCAATTTAACAATATAATAAAATATATATATATATATATACTGTATCGTAATGTCAACAAGACAACTAAAATAAACATAATTTTCGGACTATAAGGTGCACCCAAAAACCCCAAATAAGCCAGAGATTCAAAATTCGATTGCAATGAATTGCTCTCCCACATGGTAACCATTTATGAATGAATCAATAACATTTAGTGATGAAACAAGATTCCCTAATTTTCTAGATTTTATGAATTACATGTTTTATCCTCTGTATCTATGTCATGTGCCTTATTGTTTTCTGCGGTTTATAAAATCATTGAATACATAGATAAAATCACAAGTGAGTATTTTGAAGTAGCATCTCATAATCAGGTGCGCCCTATCATCCGGAAAGTACAGTACCTTTCATTACAGAATATTTTGTAAATAAAGTTTTAAGTGCAAATAAAGTGTAACCACAATTTGATCGAATTTGAAAGTTAGAAGGCTCATATAATCGAACAATAACAACATCATAATAGTAATAGTTAAACTTGGAAAACAGCATCAATCCCAAGACTATAGTTTAAGTCCTCGCTCAGTATAGATAATATCGATATTTGGATCGTTCGCCCACCCTCACTTGAGATTTATCGTTGTGTCGAAGAAAACTCTTCCTGCATGTTTTAAATTATAAGCCAGTGTCGTGTGCTTCGAACTGCATAATTAATTCACGTCTGTCACAAATAGATGATAAGACAATAAGGACTGCGGAATAACAAAGAAGTAATCGCTTTTATAACCTAATATAAACACTCGGTATGTTGGATGAGCTATTTTTTATTCATTCTTATCGTATCCACAACTTGAGTGTTGACAGATATGAAAGCTGTCCTTTTTTATTGACTTTCTTGTGAAATTCCACAAAACAACATAATAAATGAATAGCGCAACATCCGTACTAAAAGCTAAGTTTTAATCACGTCAACTAAACATTTCAAAGTCTGATTTCCAATTAATAATAATACTGTAAACTAGGCAATTACCTGCTAAAGAAATACATTTTATTTTGGGGGGAATTAGAATTGATTAAACACCCATAACTGTGCGAGGAAACATGTATAGGTGTCCGAAAAACACGCCTGCTCCAAAAGAAACAAAATGGCCACCAGAGTGTGCTCTATCTCCACAAACAAACGTCAACCTTGTTTTTTTATAATCATGTAGTGCTGAGTTACTGCCACGTGACATGCACTGTTTGGATTAAATACGTTGAAAGGACATTGGGTATTATTTAGAACATCCCAGTGGTAAAAAAATTGAATTTCAGTCATATTCATTGTTGGGGATGGGTCTCTTTTCAATTCATTGTATTCATTCATTTTATTAATCAATATTTTAAAATATTCAAATGCAGAAGAAAATTGCTCATCAGTTTAGGTTCCCGGTAATACACGTCTTATATTGCGTATATTTTAACTTAGTTCTATAGAAAATTAAAAAACGTTTTATCTCATTTTATGGTTAAAAAAATATACTAAAATATACTTATTGTCAAATAAGAAATGGGAAGAGTAATCCAGCATATGACTTTAAATTATTATATTGAAAATATTATATTTATAATAAATATTTTGCTAGAACTAATTCTAAATGGACATTGTGTCCTATTTAACGCCTCCTAGTGGTTAAAAAAAACAAAAGGGAATTCATTAAAAAAAAGATTTGAAAAATGAGAAAAACATACATGACTTATGAGGCAAATATGCATACAATATAAATATTACATTCTGTCCTGTGCTTTGTATCACTCATTTATGGTTGCACTCCACACTACAGCGCCATCTGGTGGTCAAATATTTTACCATGTTTCTTGAAATTAACAGAATATCATTTAAAATCAATGATATTATTTTAAATTTGGCATGTGCATGCAAAAGAAAGGAGTCTTATTTGGTAAGGAAATAATAACTTATCATAAACAACTGTATCTGCTCGTTGACTCACACGCATCTTAAAAAACCTTTATAGGTGTCCGAAAATATACCTGTTAGAAAAGGAGCAAATCAACCATCAGAGGTTGGTATAACTAAACTCTGATGCACTTTGAACTTAGGCCAGTCTTTAAATATAGTAGATATTTTCAAGTATTCTTTTTAATATTCTTTTTTTATCTATATATTACATCCTTTTCTAGAGTGCCACGTCCAATCTCAGTGTAAACAATTTCAACTATGTTGTTATCAATAACAATAAAGACAATTCCAATTCTAATTCCAACTACATAAAGAAATGTCAACCCGGCGTTTTTGATAGCATCCCTTTAGTGTTGAGTTACCGCTGTCTTGCTGCTGTGCTGCCATTTTATAGGCACTGTTTTAAAAAAATAAGTTAAGTTTATAAAACACAATCTTTTTTTCCTATACAAAAGTAATGGTTGTGGCTTATAGACAGGTTTTATGATATGCCGATGTGTCCATTAATTATTCCTCATCTTTACACTTCTTCATTGTTTGACAGTCACAGATGACGTTAGGCTATTGTTTTAAAACCGATCGGTAAAAATCAGTGGCTGCCCTTCCACAATCATCTCCTCAAACACCAAAAGCCTTATGATAGGTGTCCCAAAACATGCCTGTCACAAAAGGAACAAATTGTCCACCACAGGGTGGTAAAACTATCGCCTGATGCACTTACAACTTAGGCTAGGCTCTTAGCACTACCTTGAAAATATTTTGCCTATTTATTGTTACATCTTTTTTTAAATCTTAGTTTTCATTTTTAGATCTTTACTAGATGTTATATTTTGGAGCGCTACATCTAATCTCATTGCAAACAACGTTTACCATTTTGTTATCAAAGACAATAAGGACAATTCTAATACTAACTACACAAAGAAACCTCAACCTGGTCTTTGAATTATGTCCTGTTAGTGCTGAGTTACTGTCGGGTTGCTGCTGTGTTACTGCCATGTTACAGGCACTGTTTTGAGTAATTAAGTTAGGGTATGTTATTAAAACCCAATGTTTTTAACCGTACAAAAAATGGTGCGCTTTATAGTCACCTTTCACGTTATGTCAATGTGTTCATTCATAATCATTTTCATCCTTACACTTTGTATTCTTCATTGTTCGACAGTCACAGATGACGTTAGGCCGTCCTTTCAAAACCGATCAGTTAAAATCAGCGGCTGCCCTTCCACTGCCATCTCCTCAAATGCGTTCTCGCCCAACGCCCTGCAAAGCCACCAGAACACCTCTGTTAACGTCAACGTCCCCCTTGTAAATAACCGTAAAGGAAGCCTGATCCCCACGGCGCCGGCCCCGGCGGTACGCCGTTCCAAACTGCGCATGAGTATCTCTGTGCCAGAAGACGCCAGGGCCTTGGCGGAGAGCCGGCTCAACCGGGCCCGCAGTCTGCCGGTGAAATACCGATACCACCCCAGTAATGCCATGCTGCACAGTCACTGTAGGTTGCCCCCCTAGCGGGATGCATCAGTCAGTAGCCTGCCTGTGCTGTTTGCTGCATGATTGTTGGCTCTGCCAGAGCTGATTTTCTGCCCCCCCTACCACTTGCTTGGATTTGCCTACCAGTGCTGTCTCTGCAGCTGTCAGCCTGAGGGGTTGTGAGTAGCCCGTAGCTTGGAGGGCAGAGCTTTGGGTTTTTTTAATACCATTGCCAAATACATGTTTTCCATTTGCTGTGTACTAGGGATGGGCAGATTGAGGGACTTTTTTTTCTTCAACTATAATAACTATAATTTCAACATCATAAATACAAATGAAAACAGTTATGTCATAACAAGAGAAATGTGGGGATAAAACTATTTTACCTGGGGCTCTGATAAATTCAAAATAAGGAGAGAAGACATGAATTAATTTTGAACTCTCAAGGACAGCCATACAGGACTGAACAAACCCTCACAATGCCAAATTCCCAATCTGAATCTGTTCTAAAAGCACTCCCTAGATCTCTTTATTTTTGTTAATACATCTCTGAGGTAACACAAAGTGGATCACCCAAATGGGTTTGGAACACAATAGTGATAATAATGTTTATAAAAGTCAAAACAATGAATAACAATAAGGTATACTAGCCAAAATAATAAACTGAAATCCTATGGAATCGCCTTTGCAGGTGTCTATTAATAAAAACAGAATAAAATTATCAGTCTCAAAGCTTAATCTTAACCAACAAGGTAAACAAAAAAATCATAATTTTGTGTAAATATGTGTATTTTCCCTTTCCCTCATATTGTTTATTTTTTTTTTTTGTATTTATTATGATTTACCATAGTATGTATTCTTCCTTATTTCAACTATTAATTTATTATTGAAATTATTGTTTTAATAATTTATCAAAATCTGCATTATTTTTAACAAGTATAAATTTTATTATACATTCGCCTTTTTTTCTTTTTTATTTCCAGTCAATAAATGCATATGGTTGGTAACCTTGCTCGGATTATTTTGCTATAACTAATAATCAAGATAAATTAAATAAATTGAATATTTAGAATAGATGTCTCCAAGCCTTTCCAACTAGGGGCCACCTACAAGTAATTGTATAACCATCTGAGTAGTATTTTTTGTTTTGTTTTTAGTATAAACAGAAACTCAAGTAGTTTTCTATAAAGCTCGCGCCACTTTTGAAACAAAAATCAATTTTTTAAATCAATTATGCCTCTAAGGATATTTTAGCAAAGCATTAAAGTTTTTAGAATAAACATTTTGATGAAGGCTTCGGATCACTGATAGTGCCGTTCTGCAATGGCCCAAGGGCCATTGTTTGGCCAACTTTGATATGCAATGAGCAAAATATTATGCCGTTATCCAGATTTCATTTTTTTTCCGTCCTGTTGATTGAAAAAAAGTTTTAAAAAGGTAAAACACCAAAATAATATTCTGAATAAGAATAATGATCAGCTTGCATAGCGAGAAAAGCTTAAATATTTTAACATGACTTTTGCAGTGATAATATTAAAGAACTCAACCCACAATAATAAAATCTACTTCCATGTGCTATAAGGGCATGAAGACATAGCAAGATGCTAACTTTGCACACTCAGAGGATTTCAGTCCATGCTCTTTAGGATTCAGGCTCCCATTTCACAATGTTCCATTCAATCTACTTCTCATTTTCAATGTCCTGTTTATACAACAGACTAGTCAGGTCTGAATTGTCCTGTGGAAATCTGTTTCTACTGCCCATCCTTAGTGCGTTCTCTGGGCTGGTTTGCTTTTATGTGGTCCAACTCAATTGTGAAAAGGTGATGTGAAATTAGCAGCATGGACTACACAAACTAAGCCAAACTAGACATTGGTTTGACATTCCACGTCTTAGTTTTCTTTGTGTCGTCTCTTTTGCGCTAGTATCACATGTTGCTATTGATTCTAACCAAAGGACTAATCCAAGTGTGCAGTGTTGGAGCTAGAGGTTCTAAGTGCCAGTAGTGAAGCTCAGGCTAGTTTCGGCCCTGACCTCATGCTTCCTTGTCCTTCCAGTCTTGGAAAGTCTTGCAAAGTGCTTACGACCAAAGTGTCAAACCCCCCCTTTCCAAAATTGAATATTTCATCTTACATGGATCATTAATTTCCAAGATAGTCCTGACCTTCGTCTGCTGCGGGGTTATTTGTCCTTACTAGCCACTCCTGACACCTCGAGTGCACTAATTCATCCCCCCTGTTAGCGTGTCCTTCATAATGTGTGTCGAGTGTTCACTTGGCATGGAGGTAGACCAGTAGAAGAGCCATTTTCTGCGCTAGGAACTGGGAATAACGGGCAACAAAAAAACAATCCATCTCCATAACCTCAATTTACCATAATGCTTTTGCCCACTATAACACTGACACTGATTACGTTTACATGCAGGCAATAGTACGACTGGATCTGAAGTGGGATTATTGGAATAATTTTAAGGAATCTTTTACATCCCTAAGACAATACAAATATCGCCCTACATGTGCTGTTTGCGAGTATTCCGATTACAAGCGGGAGATATAACATTACACAAATAGATGTTGTTTCCACACTGAACGTAGAGAGGACTATTTCATTCATGTGATTCACAAACTTCAGCAGACTGATTTGCTTGTTTCTTTACTGTTCCAAAAGGAAGTTTTGGGGGGTGCAGAAACACAGATTAGTGAAGTAAACAAGTATTTTATTGAGTCAGGTGGCAAAGCAACGGTATCCCGAACACCAGAGACAACTATCATGTTTCAAGAGGCAGACGAAGGGTTAGTAGTGTTCCAGTAATTTCAAGCAGCAAAGGTAAAAATTCCCAAAGTCCATTAAGTGTTACCTGTGATCCAGAAGGGCAGACAAGAAATTGGTACACTGGATGAACAAGGAGCTGATACTAGGGTGCTTGGGACGTGATGAGGAAGACAACGGACTAGTGACGAACCAAGGGGATGGATTTATGATTAAGGAAAGAGGACGAGTCACGACATTTGACCACAGCTGTGAGGATGAAAATTAAAACCGGAAGTGCGTGGCCAACTAAGGTGATGTCAAGAGAGATTTGAGAGGAGAAAGCTGATAAAAGAGAGGTAGAGAGGGGACCTCAAGTAAAAAGGGAGTGCTGGATCATGACAGAACTCCATTGCTACGTCCCATCTGTTTGTGACTTGCCAAAAGCATAGACTTATACTATACATAGATGAGTACAACTGTAGCATTTTTGCCGGTTGGGCACAAAAATAAATTGAAATGTCAACGAGAAATCAACCAATACACTTAGGGCTTTTTTTTTTGCGATTAAGCCAGAGTTTGTGTGTATCACTCTACTTCGTACTAAAGGTGCCACAATAATCAATCCGGTGCCACAACAATCCGTCTAAAAATATCCAAGATGGAGGAACTGTGCATCTCCTCAAGCAATCGGAACACTTAAATGCATATACATGTACGATTGTCGTGAACAACTGAACCGGAATACTCGCAGTCAAACTAGGTCCTCATTTGGATTTCTGTGCGAGTTACATGGTTTTAAATCATGGGAATACTAGCAATAGTCCGTTTCCAATCAAATCATTTTCTGTATGTAAACGTACTCTAAGATCATCTCTAGCATCATGGCAATTATTGGCGTAGGTAGGCACGGTCACTCTTATGCAGACTGCTAGAGGTCCAAAAAGCACCAGGGCAACTCGCTAAGTGTACATGCAAGATGCTTTAATGAAAAAAATAAAAAATAAAATATAACAAAGGCCCTTAGGCGCCTTCGTCTTGATCAGGTGACCAACTGGTTTTTCTCCGAGGTTGTCTCCTGCCTTAAAGATTCCTCCCTCGTTACTAATGATATTGGTTCCCTTGGAGTTTTTAATTTCCCCTTTTTTCCGTTGACTTTTGTTGTGTTTGCTATGATTGAGTGTTGCTGGTTTATTTGTTTACTTTCATGTCAGGTCCAGCTCACTTCCCCATCCGTCTTTTTTGTATGCGTTTCTGACACTTTGCGCGTGTGCTTGCAGTCGAAGACGAACATCCGTCCACGCTCTCGCCCAAAAAAAAGCAGCGCAATGGAGGGATGCGGAACTCGCCCAACTGCTCTCCCAAAATGATGAGGTAAGAGGCTCACAATTCATTTTGTTGGGCAAAAAGAATGTAGTGATTGTTTATGAAATATGAGTTGAATATAAAAACTTGAAACACATAAGATAGATATTAATACTTACAAATAATAATAATACATACATAATAATAAAATGCAAATAACTACAAATTCGGGAAGTTCACTTCCACCGACTGTCCCGGGGGAAAACAACAGACAATACATTATATTAAACAAAAACAGATGAATAACCAACATACATGACAGTGGAACAATGAAAACAGATTTGATGCGTCAGCGGGGCCCGTTGTTTAGGGGATCAGGCTTTTCCCGATGTGGGCCCTTCTAAATTCTCATAATAAATAAAAATAACTTCAAAATGAGTAAATAAAATATATATATATACATTGAATGTGATTCAACTTTTTTTTTCATCGCTCTCATTGTGGAAAAAAAAATATCATAACTGTTGTCATTTTCTACATTGTTACTTATATGGAATTGTAACAATATAAATTGTGTTTACAGCATAACATTTATTTATAATGTGAAAAAAAAAATCTACATTTTGGTCTATTCATGAATGTATAAATTGTATATTCATGAACACATTCATGTAGATAAAATACTTATATTGTAATCAAGTAAACATTTCAATATTTCTATTAGAAATGAAAGGGGTTAAAAGCCAAAGTCACATGGCATTATACAGGCAGTTTTAATTGTATGGTCTTCTAAAATTATTCAGTACATTACATTGAGTTTTGTTTTGAGAATGTTTTTTGTCAAAATGAATTAGCATTGCCTGTTACGCTAGTTGATTGTGATTGACAGCTGTATTGGGAATCCGCTAACGAGAGTCTTAATCACTGCATTATGTGTTACTTTTCTGTACAAGACATTTCCCCACTAATTCTGCTAAGCTTGCCATCTTACTCCGTAGGGTCAGTGGGAATCATTCATTTATGTGCATTACTAATTAGATCATGATGCATCGGGCTGCTGAGAGAAGTTACTCCCACCATTTTCCAGCGTTTCAATGAATTTATTCATTCACATTCAGAGCACCTGGCAGAAATCACATTGCAGCATCACTTTCCACGTGCCCTTGTGATGCTTTGTTTTAAATAAACAGTCAGATTCCCCTGGTCTGCACTAGTCTTAAGCCGGCTGCTAGTTGACCTGGGTCCCTGGTAGGCACTGCAGCTGTGTAGATGCGCGGGAAGGGCCTGGTGCCCGTCTGAAGTTGCTGCTGACACCCTTGTGACAATCCACCCTGCAAAAAAATATATATATTAGCCGTATTGTTTTGTAAGCTACAGTGAAAAAAATGTAGGTAAAAAAACGGCATGTAGTAATTTTCAATTTACGGTACAAAAACCTTTTGGGACTTTAGCAACACCAAATGTCTATTAGTGCTATGGTTCTTAACTGGTCAGTACCCACCATTCCACCCAAATGACAAGTTGCAGCAAGAATCAAGAATAAAATGTCCTCTTCTCAGATGTATCCATTGAAAGAATTGTGCAGTTTAAAGCAGAGATGGTATAAGATAATCACTTTTCTTTTTTTTCTTAAAAAAAAAAAAAAAAAAGTAACCAGAGAAAAACAAATGAATTAAAGTACCATATACACCCGCTTATAAGCTTACATCAAATATAAGCCATCCCCTAAAACTGCTTTAGAATAGCTACATACTAAAATAGATTCAAAATATTATCAACATGTATACCCAACCATCGATACTTATTTACCTATGTACGTAATGAAAATATAACATTTGAAACCATTACTGTACCTTCTAGCAGCACTTCAATGGCAGACACTTGTACACCATTTTCATATTTTGCAATCGTTTCGTTTTTCGACTCCAACCTAGTTGTCACTGTTTTTCACTTATCCTTAATGTCATCACTAACCTTCTTGGGACCCGTCATTTTGGGCAGAAAAGCAAATATATCCAACAAAACCACAATAAAATTAGATGTGGTCCCTCTCAAACACCCTGATTGATTGAACTGGTAGAAAAGGTCAAGCAGGGCATTGTCGCCATCTACTATTAAGGAGTGCAATTGACCCTCCATGTTTTTTCTCCTTAGCATTATTTTGCCAAAGCAAAACAGGTCCCCGAGCCAATTTTGTGTACTGAGCCACCAGTTGGGAAACGCTGTATTAGTGCACCGTACCAGCTGGTAATGACAGAGCTGAAATAATCTTGCAATCGCAAAAAGACACCAGCAAGAGTCGTTTGAAAATGCAAGAACACCATTTAAAGCCGCCTTTAAAGTCGCAGCTGTTACCTACTCCGGTCAGGTCCACTTGTAGTCCTTAAACAATGCTGACACTAATGACACGGGCGGCCAATCAGGAGGTCCCGTATAGTTACTCTGCCCCCGGGCTAACTCTCTATTGTGGGAACCCCTGCGAGAACTGTTCCGGGTACTTAGTGGCCATATGCGCGTCATATCACTACAATCAAATATGAATTCAAATATTACCTTCCTTTTATCCTGTCCCGTGCTATTAAATCGTCCTTAATTGATTCTGAAAGATAAAAAGGGCCAAGGTATTCGTGCTAGGAGGAGAGAGGCCGCCGTGGCAAAGATTTAACAGGACAGGAACACTCATCGCTACGCTAGCTGTGTCTTAATGAGTGTGAGGTGAGAGCTGTGCGGTTGGAGGCATTTGACAGCTTGTCAGTATTCATCAAATAAAACGCTCCCGTTCAATTAATTGAGAACCAAAACAAAAGTAGTAACAATACTGGAAATCACTGTCTTGGGGATGGAAACTCCCTTTAACAAAGTGGAAGCTCGTTTTTTGACCAGTTTTTAGCAAATCGTCTGAAGCAGAATCTATTGTATAACAGTCAAAACTGTCTATACGGCTATTTACGAATTTTGGAGTTACTTCTTTCACATAAAAGCAATGATTAGTTTATTCTCGGGGTTACAATACAATTGCATTTATCCCATGAATTTGGAAACAAAATCGGATTTTACATGCAAAAATATTTTACAGAAAATGAATCAGATATTGGACAGAAACAGGACGTGCACATTTACTAGGATCTTCAGAATTCCATAACTCTGTAATTCCATCAAAACTACTCCAACCCAGGATAACTGTCACACTTTCTGGATCTAAATGAAAATCAACATGCAAGAAAGAGAAATAAGGATATGTTTAAATAGCAACTTGTTCAAACATTAAAAATAGCATTATTAAATACTAACTGGATCAAAATAAAGAAAACGTGAAATAAAGATGTAGCATGATATGTTAAAATAGCAACTAGTTCTAATAAAACAAAACGTGGTTGAACTGTAACAAAACATGAAAGAAAGGAAATGCAAGATATGTTGATATAGCAATTGGTTCTAACAGTACAAAAGATGACCGGCACATTATTTGGATTTAATTGAAAAAGGAAAGAGATAAGACCCATGATACATTAAAGTTCTAACAGAAGAATACATAACAATAAGACACACATTGTCAAGAACCGGAACAGGAGGAGAACCTAAATGCGTGACGTTTCTCACACAAGCTTTTATTTCCCGGAAATGGGGCAGTCATGCACGTTAACACAAGGAAGAAGCAGAACAAAAGGATTGATATCGAAATTGGATGTCGAAATTAAACAGGACAAACTGGACGGGAACGAAACTGGACATCGATAAAAAAACAGGACAAAAATAGACGGGAACAATACAGAACAGGAAAACGGGCAGGAAACCGGACAGAGTCAAAACCCACGTCTTTCGGGGCAGAAGTTCGTTGACGGACTTACAAAGGGAGAGTGAGAGCACTGAGCTTAAATAGAAGGGAAGCCAATCTGTCAACAAGCCGCAGCTGGCGCCACACAGGCTGGGCCAATTGGGCGCTATGGCAACCGTGACACACATAGTATGTTGGAATAGCTACTTAACAGAACAAAACCTAGTTACCACATTAATTGGATCAAAAAAAATAGTAAAGGAAAAAGGCTATTTTGGAATACACTGAGTTCTTACAGAACAAAACATCAAAAGAACACGACACAAGGACAAAGCAACAAGTAGAATGCCATGACGATAAGATCATTAAATATAATGCTGGAACAGTAACACACTCTACCTGAAAAAAAACATGAAAGGGAGACCACACGGGATATTTTGGAACACTAACTTGCTCTAACTGAACAATAAATGAGAGTGCAAAGGCACAGGATACAGTGTGTACTCATACGTGGAAATAACAGTATTTAGAGTGACAAAGACACAATGAAACATGGGACACTAACTGAACAAAACATGAAATAAATATAATTCAAGACATGTATTTACATGTTGATGGATCAATAACGACAGTGCCATGATGGCAAGAGCATGGAATACTAAAGACAAAAGGCATGTTATGGGCAAGCAGGAGAGACATAGAGAGAAAAATATACCGGTCAAAGCAATAATGAACATTTTGTAAACCACTTTTAAACAAGAATCATAGCTAGCGGTTAATTTTCCTTTCGAATTCGGACAAACACGTTTTGTTGGCCATTCTCCCTCAGTCAGCCTCCCTCCCACGCTGCTGGCATTTTTAATATGTATTTCTTTATTTTTTTTCCTCCCCCATCAAACAACACACTTGCCAAAACCATTAGCCATAAGCAAGAGTGCTAGCCCTCAGTCAGGGCATCGTTTTGAGAAAGAAAAAATGAAGTTTTGCCTGGCGGCTTTCCAGACAACTTTCTTTAGTTTACCTAAATTCCAACCCAAAATCAGTTTCTTCACGTTCTTCTTCGACTCTTAATACGGTCCCCTTTTGCCACGTAAACGCCTGCTAACTTTGATCTGGCAGCCATAATCACCCGCCCCAGTTACTTTCTGGCTTTTCTTCAAAGCGCCGTTAAAGTTTTCTCCGCTTTAGGGATGCTTCGGTGTTCTGAAGGCTCCCGGGCGCCGCCTCGACAGGTCCTCTGTTATAGGTGTAGATGTTTTCTCCGAGTCCTCAACATCAAATTACCCGTCTTTCCCAAAGCTGCCCCTGTCAACATACAACAGCATTTATATTAAACAGTTGTGCTTTACAAGGGGGCTTTTATGCACAATGAAAAGTGATTGTTTGAGGTAGCCTCGGGGAGGCTTTATTCGACAAGCAAGGAAAGAGGAGGAGCGGCGTACGTCGTTTTTTTTTTTCTACAGGACTCGCCGCCCCCGAGGCCTTTGTAAATAAATAATGATCAACAGATTGGCTGTGGGCTTTTGAAAAGCACGCCTTTGTCAGTTTGCATGATGGGGAAAATTTTCAAAGATGCTGCCTTCGGAGTCGGGCGGGGAAGCGTCGGGCACGGGAGGGCGCGGGGTGGTGCCGAACCCATCCCCACTTTGCGACTGAGGAGAGTTGCACTGGAATAAGGCGACTGTTTGAAGGGAATCACAGGGAGGGGGAGGCACTGTAAAGGAAATATTTGTCCTACATAGTTTTTCTTGGAGGAAACACTGAAACACAGCCTTATTTTAAGCCCCAACAATTGGGATTTCGATCAGCTTGTTCATACTGAGAGTGTATCTGAATTGAGACTCAAGCTAGATTGTGAAATCCATCCATTATCCATTATCTGCACCACTTATCCTCAGTAGGGTCACAGGAATTCTGGAGCCCATCTCAGCTATCTTCGGGCAGTAGGCAGGGGACACCCTGAACCGGTTGCCAGCCAGTTGCAGGATACAGAAAGACAGATAACTTAATCACTCATTCACACCTAGGAACAATTTGGACCCGCCAATTAACCTGACATGTATGTTTTTTGGAATGTGGGAGGAAACCGGAGTGCCTGGAGGAAACCCGAGCAGGCCCGGGGAGAACATGCAAACTCCACACAGGGAGGCTGCGGTAGCTGGACAGATTGTGAAATGTAATGTAAAAAGTTATCTATATTAGAATAGTCAAAGCTACATGTCTCTAGTCCTGTCACTTTGCCTTTTTACTAATTTGACCAGAGAAATGAGTTGAAGGTAGTAATAAAACTAATAAATCCATAAAACATCTGGCATTTATTTATTTTTAATGTGTTTTTAATTAATTAATTAATTAATTGGATAAACATGTTTTTTTATCATTTATTAGTAGACTTTCATTTTATAGGTTTATCAGATAGATTTGCTCATATTAAATTCTGAGTTCAATAAAATATATCAAAATACGCATTTTATAAATTTCACTGTATTATGTTGTTTTTCTTGTAAAAATACGAAAGATATATAATGAAAATATAGTAAAATTAAAAAGTGTGGTTTTTTTGAAATGTTTGTATTATTTTGCTAAGAAAGAGGTATTAAAACTGGTAAAATGAGAACAAACTATTTTGAACGAGCAAAATTACCTTATGAATCTCTAAACATAAGTTAAAGACATCGTAAAAGAAACCTTACAAATTGCATCGTTAAAGATTTTTATTTTTAAATGTGCAGTTTTTTTTGTATTTAACACTATTTAAAAATAATTTGTTTCCAATTATAATAAATAATTTACCAGATTTTAATGCTTGAAAAATATTGTTTTAAAACTATGTTTTGAACTTCTTTTTTATTGATAAAACATTATTGTACATTTTTCCCCCCACTTTAAACAACAAACCCAAATTAACAATACGACTTCAACACAGAATGCTGTGATAAATAGATGGAATAGAACTTAAATAATGATAATAATACGGAAATAATAAAGATAAAACGTCTTCAAAGGTATGAGTGTAAGCACACATATGCCAACATATACTTAACTGTGCTGCTTTGCTGAAAAAACAATGGTAACCGAAATTGAAGTCGTTTTAGTTAGAGTGAACCTGGTAATCTATCATATAATTTCCCTGACACGTCACCTATTTGTGTCAGGACCAGAACGGAAACAGGACCCAATTGCGTTACTTTTCTCACAAGTGTTATTTAAGGCCCGGTCACACAGCCTTTCACGGGCGTATCGAGGCTGAATCACGGCCAGAAATTTCTGCACGTGAAGCAGACGCTGTTGGACGCTTTGAGATCGCGATACAGACGAGATACAGCCGTGCTTTACACGCGGCAAGAAATTCACACGCGGTTGGCCGCGCGAAAAAGTTTTGCGCTGCTCAAAACTTTAGACCACGGGTAACCGCGGGCGGCACACGTGGTACACACGAGGTAAAGACGCGGAACGAACCTGCTAGGACGTGCTACGGCCGCGGCCAAGCAAGGTTGCACGCGGGTAAGACGCGAAATTTAATCGGGTGATCGCGGGTGGAGCACGGTCATAGCACGTTTGTTCTGCGCCTGTATCGCGGTGTTATCACGTGCATTAGCGTGTGTACCGCGTGTAAGCACGGTCAAACGCGATGCAGCCGCAGTTACCCGCGATAAGGACGCGGAACAGTCGCCGGCGTCTGTTTCGCGGGCATACCACGGGTAAACAGCGGGTTTAGCCAATTTTGCACATTTTCCACCGCGTCTGCTTCACGGGCAGAAATTTCTGGCCGTGATTCAGCCTCGATACGCCCGTGAAAGGCTGTGTGACCGGGCCTTACGAAAGAGAAAGGGCTTCGCCCACTTCTCTAGGCGCGGGAAGCAAGTTGCTCTCATACTCTGTTTGTGATCCGAACACGGAAGTGGACCTACCGTAGCAAGCCATGGCGGTGTCAAAGACGGAAAAACAGGTCGATCTCCGGGACAGCAGAGCAAAAACGTGGTCGGGGTCAGAAACGGGCTGTAAGCCGGGACGGGAGAGCAGATGTGGTCGGGATCAAAAACGGGTCAAATGCTGGGACGGGAGAGTAAACGTGGTCAGGATCAAAAATGGGTCAAAGCCAGGGGACAGATGGGAGCAGCTCGGTAGCCTAGATGGTAGGGCGCCCATTCCGAGACTGGGAGGTCGCTGGTTCAAGCCTTGGCCGAGTCACACCTAAGACTTACAACACTGGTACTCATTGCCTCCCTGCTTGGCGCTCGGCATTAAGGGTTGGAATTGGGGGGGTTCGGTCACCTAATGACTCCCAACACAGTAATTGGGTCTAAAATGGCGACGCCCTGTTTGGCTGCGGCTGCATCAGCTCGTTACAGTTTAACTGTACTGGACAGGTGTATCGACATTTCGTTCTGTGTGCATGGTTACAAAGAATGACAATAAAAGTAAATTCTATTCTTCTATTCTCATCTCATCTCTCATCTCATTAGCTGCACCGCTTATCCTCAGTAGGGTCGCGGGGGTGCTGGAGCCCATCCCAGCAATCATCGGGCATTGGGCAGGGGATACCCTGAACTGGTTGCCAGCCATTCTTCTATTCTTCTATTCTAAAAAAAAAAGGTGTGTGTCAGGGTCGAAAAAGGCTTGCCTAGTGTTAACTGAGGTTCGCAGACGGACAGATAGGAGTGGGTTTAAATAGGGACAGGGAGCCAATCATGATCCGTGGTTTTTGGCGCTAAAGGAGCGGGCACAGGTGATCACAATCATGATACTTTGGTGTTCTCATCTAACATTAAATTCAGAAAATTCCTCTCATTTGCCTCGACCTGCGATTGTTTCCCAATGCGACACTCCTCTTACAATCTTGCCATCGTCACCGGTACTTCGACAGCGCCAACCTTTTTGGCAGAAGGTTAGAGACGAGGCATGGAGAAGGCAGAGGGGGGAGGAACGAATAAAGGGGGAGGCACGAAGAGGCGTGCGGCATCAGCCGACGGCCTGCCACTCACGGCGGCTGAAAGATAGCTGTCTTGACATCCGGGAAGAGAGAGAAGGAAGATTGTGGCAGGCGGCAGTCAACGCCGGTGAGGAGGCGAGCAATTCCTAGCAGATTGAAGTGACTTGATTGGCGCGACGCAATGAAAGATTCAGGCTGAGTGGGAAAAACACTAAATGCTGTCAGTGTTATTATCACCTGCACTGATAGGGAGAAGCGGGTGGCTAATTGACAGTTTTATTTTCCTTTTTTCGAATGCTCTTCTAAATGCAGACTGAAGAAGGCATCGGCATCAAAGAATTGTCAGCGTCTGACGGCGCTGATGGAGGAGAGAGGGAGTGATGATTTAAGAGAACCGGGTGTCAAAATCTTCAACACTCCCCCCCTTTACCCTCCGATATTTTTTTAAATTTATATGTTTTCACTTCCCTGTTGAGTTCAGCACATACAGACACATTTTGAAATATACATAATCAAATATTCATTGTGTTTGGGAGAAGTTTAACCCTTCACTCACCGAACTAAATAAAGGAAGTTTCGTCATATATCAGCAGGTAAAAAGTGGAATTTTCATTTTATTGAAGCTTTTTAAATCACCTAAACTTTAAGATCTCGATCCATTGGTAGGAAATGTTCCTCTTCTCAAGCATAATTCGTCTTAATATGTACCTTTTCACTACTTTGTTTTTGTTCAACATTATCTTATAGTACAGATAGCAGGTTATTTGCCAGCTTGCCTTTTTTAATGTATTTTATATTTATAATTCTTTTTGACAGTTTATAAAATATTAAATTGGTACCACACGTAGTAAACCATTTTATATTGCATTTCTAAATACTTTACAATTTGTTGTCACTATTTTATTAATATTTGTACTTAAATTACAATAGTCAATTGGCACTACATTCAGTAAGTTTTTTTTGTTGTTGCTTTTTTTGTTTTTTTCATTGAATTCAACCAGGAAATATTCTTTACCTAAATTAATAATTTTGGAGTTCTTTTTTGGTAATATTCAAAACCAAGAAAAATAAGCATAATGATGTCACATTGGGGTAATAATTTACTGTAGAATTTTATTCAGTAGCATAAAAATTCAAAAGGAAAATTAAGATTGAGCATACATATTTTACTTGGAGGTATAACATTTAAACATATTGTAAAATTAAAATATTTATCAAAACTTATTCTAATTATCTTACACTGAATAAATGATGTATTTTTATTGTCCTAAATAATATTACTACTCTTGGTATGAATACTTAAAATTAGCATTTTATTTCAAAATGTACATACTTGCTTCCTAAAAAAATTGAAGGTCCATTTTCTTGATATTGTTTTACAATTCTAATAAGAAATTATACATAAATAAATTTTAATATGGTTGTTTAAATGGTTGGATCACTTACCCACAAGGGTCATTGGGGCACCATTTCCTGTGGTGTGTCTTGGGCAAGTACAACATGGTAGCACCCATCCCTCTCCAAGAATAGTATATGAATGAATTCAGTAAACTGTAGAAAAAATGTTTTTTTTAATTAATTTGACTACTTTTTCAGAATGGGAACATTTGCCAAAGAAATGTTTATTTTAAAAGCCTTTTTTTTCTTCTGGAAGAATAATGAATAAATTCAACAAGTTCAGTTCACAGATACCTTTAACTGCTAGTGTCTCTGGGGCACCATTTCCTGTGGTGTGTCTATGGCAAGTACAGCTTGGCGGCACCCATCTTTTGGGTAGGGGTTTACTCCCCGCAGATGAAACCGATAGTACTAGTTTCCATAGTTACCAGTAGCAAGGGAAGCCTCCTGATCTGACTCAGATACAGCACCTCCAACATCTGTTCACTGTTGATTTTCAATTGTAAAGAAATGAGACGGACCTGAGCAATGACAGGCAGCGATGTGACAATGCTGATACTGGGGAAATACTATCTTGTTCCGAAATAATGAGTATCACATTTTACTTACTTTGCAAAAGTAAATATTAAAACGTTTCCCCCTTGTCTTTATGCTGGGTTAATTGAATTACTATATTTTTCTTACCTTTGTTATTTCAGGCTAGCATAAGAAATAGTTCCAAATATTGGGGGATTCAACACGGCCTAAATGGCTTGAAAAAGTAACATTATACGAAGCATGAATTATTTTTGAAGATATAAACAAAACAACGGCATCGATTCAAAGAACAATGCGAGTTTCTGTTCTCTATCTTGAGATCAAAATATATGCCGTGCGTTTGTAGCAACTGCGAGAAGACGTCTTGTAGAAAAAGAAACTGACGGGAAGCCTTTCATGGTCAGTGTTACACTGCATAAAAGTCAAGTTCCCGGCGTTGCGGATTAGCCCGCTAGCTCGTGACACGCTGCTGAAACATTCATGGCCGTCAGTCGGGGAGGCGCAATGTGATTGGGCAAAGGCTTGAAATATTTAAAGCAGGAGCCCGTTGGCACCTTTTACTGTTTGCACGGCGTCAAGAGCTGGAAAAAGAGGCTAAAAGCTGGTAATTGGCGCTGTGTAGTGCGGCATGTCAGTAACGTTCCAGTCCTGCTGCCAGCTAGCTAGCGATTGAACGAGCGCCTTTGAGCTTTCTGATGACTTGACATCAAGACCCAGAAGTAGAAGTCGCAATTCCCTCAGAAATTGCATGTCTGCGCTCAGAGAGACGCTGTCGCCGAGGCGGAACGGCGACAAAAGAAAATGAAGAATCTAACGCTGATTAATAGATCACAGCGTTTCGGAGCTGTCCCCGGGTGCCTTGCAAGTACCACCATCATAGAACATCGGAATGAAGATCATACGTCATGGTCAATACAGTAAAGACCCAGATTTATGGCTTTAATCTGCTCTGATGTGGGGATCGTGAGGTGAAATTGTCGTATGGCGAGGGATAGAAACCTACGTTAGTTAGTAAATGTGTTCTGAACCACCTCTATCCTATATAATAACATTAAAATCACATTCTGTAATCCCTCATTTATCACACTTAATGGAGACCAGAACCCACAGCCATATGTGAATATCCGCAAAACATGTTCTCTATCGGGCCAAACTCTCACCAATAGTCTGCCGTGGATAATGGATTGCGGCCTCATGAATGCTGTTCTTTTAAGGTGGAAAGAATGGAAAAGTATATGCATAACACGAATTTGAGAATAGAACGTATTTATTTATTGTGACATGTTAACTTCTCAACAAAATTAAAAAGGGCCATCCTGATGGTGCAAGAACATTTACAAGATAAAAGTCCACAGTTTAAAACAATGAATTAAGTGTTATGGTGTAAAAAATAAGTAATATTAAATGTAGAACTTCATTAAAAAATGAAAAAAATAATAATAATAACACAATCACTCCTTGCTCTGTAGGCCCTCACTTGCAGCATTCTATTCGACTGAGAACAATAGATCGGAACCGCACGTGTGCTGTTCATTTTATATGGAAAAATCTGAGAAAATACCGCTATGCATGACGCAAATTTGCTCTCAGCCCCCTCATTAGTCGACAAGAGATAATTGATCGTAGTCGCATGAATACTTTTCATTTTAAATGGAAAAATCAGCATAAAGGAGCTGTCATACATAACATAAATTGCTCTAAGAACAATATTAGTTGACCGGGAATATTCGCTACCGCATGGTTACTGTTCTTTCTAGGCAGAAAAATAGGGAAAAGAGAGCTGCCACACATGACACGATTTTGCTCTCTCAGCCCCTGAATTAGTGCACCAAGGAAGATCAATATAGGCCTCATGGGTGCTGTTCATTTTAGGAGGAGAAATTAGAAAAATAAAGCTGCCACGAATGACAAATTATCGGCCCTTGCATTAGTTGACCAGAGTTGCTGTTCATTTCACGTGGAATAAATGACTAAAAGACTGCAATGCATAACAAGATTTGTCTCTCTACCCCTTCACTCAGCAATAGATGATTGTGGATAATAGATCACAGCCGCATGGGTGTTCCTTGTTTCAGGCAGAGAAATCGGAACAAAATAGCTACCACGCATGACGAAAATTTGTTCCATCGGCCCAAGCTCTCAGCAATAGTCACTTGGGGATAATGGACCAAGTCTGCACTTGTAATGTCCATTTCAGTCATTAAAAAAAATAAAAAAGGATGACTAAGTCTGACACATATTTGCTCTCTTGGCAGCCGCTCTAGGCAATAGTTGACTGGCGATAGTGGATTGTGACCGTAATAGTGCAGTTTATTTTAGACAGATATGCAGTAATGGCAAAAATCAAAAGCCCCTAGACCGGACTAAAGTCTGCTCTGCCAGTGCTTGCAGCAATATGCAATCAGGAATAATAGATCAAGGCTTCATGAGTGCCTTTCGCTTTTTAGTGAACTGAAAGACAAAAACGAGCCGTCAGGCCCGTCAAAAACTCGTAGCAATATGCGATTGAGGTTAAAGGATCGTGGAATATTTTTATACGAGGCTGTAAAGTTCAAAGCGGCAAATAGAAAGGAATGGCAGCGTTCATCTTGAATATAGACAATGCCGTACTTACGAACGAGATGAATTTGTTTGTAAGTTGCTTCAGTGCTTGTATGTTTCAGGTTTATATTAGTTTATTTAAGGCATGTATAAGTAACCTGTATTGTTTTGTACAAAAAAAAATCATAAAATAATATGCCCTATAAAGATAAATAAAGCTAAGTTCAACTTACTTTTGGAAGATGAACTTCAAGAGTAAGGTGACTTCTTCTTGCGTGGCCCAAAAAAAAAAGCAATCCAACCATTTTGTCAACCGCATCAAGCTTTCCTATTCCACTTTCATTTCAAATGAAACGGTTCGCCTCTTCTTTACACTTTACACCTACCATATTGAATGGAGGGCAGCACGGCGGAGCAGTGGTTAGCGCATGTGCGGCACAGTTCATGTCTTGGGAACCTCCTGCGTGGGTTCAAATCCAGTTTCAGACTCCCTGTGCGGAGTTTGTATGTTCTCCCCGTGCTTGCGTGGGTTTCCTCCGGGCACTCCGGTTTCCTCCCACATTCCAAAAACATGCATTTCAGGTGAATTGGCCGGTCCAAATTGTCCCTAGGTGTGAATAAGCGAGTGAGTTGTCTGTCCCCAAGTGCCCTGCGATTGGCTGGAAACCAGTTCAGGGTGTCCCCTGCCCACTGCCCGGAAATGGCTGGGATGGCCTCCAGCCCCCCCGTGACCCTAATGAGGATAAGCGGTACAGCTAAAGAGATGAGATATTGAATGGATGCGCGATAAATTAAACAAGAATATACAGTATAAAATATTTACACACAAACTCGGAAGAGGAACCGGATTTCTTCTCCGGGGTGGATGCTAGGTGACCTCTCACAGCGCCACCACTCGCCGGTGTCGGTGCTAAGAAGCACTACAGCACCGTCCTCTACACACAACCCAAAATCTAACTTACAGCAATGTCCGGATATTTTTCAAAATCCCGAAAAAAATACTCATATCTACCATTTTTTGTAAGTCGAATGGTCGTAAGTAGGGGAGCGTCTGTATTTATTGATAATGGATTTTTTATTATTTGTGTTTGCTTATCTATTTTGGGGATTCTTTGTATGCGTGTGACACGTATTTGGAGACAAACTAAAATATACAACAGGGCTATAATTTCAGTACTAAACAAGACACCTGCAAAGGAGATTGCATCTAATGCCAGTTCTATTATTCCTCAATGTTGTTCGTCATTTTGACTAGTATGCATTGTTTACATAACTGTCACGATCAGTCAATATTGTTGCTGTTATTTGATATTCACACCCTTTAGGACTGATCTCCTTTTTGTAACCTAGGAGATTCGATAATAAGAAAAAGGCTCAGGGGAGGACCTATAGAACAGCTTGGAATGTTCTCCATCTAATTAGTCTCACAGGTTTTTTTTGTTTTGTTTTGCAGTAGACACGACCCTCTTCTCATACCCGGTAACGAACAAATCGAAAACATGGACATGAATGTGAAGAGGTATGACTCCACGGGAATGTTTCACTGGTGCCCGTCAAAAGACATCGAAAAAGTCATTCTGGTGAGTAGGACTCGCTCTCGTGCTCATAGTTTAAGCCGATAAAAAAAAAAAAAATAGAAAAAAAAATCCCGTTTTCATTATTGGAGAAACGACTCTCAAAGTAAGTATTCCAGGAGTTGCCCCTCACGTTTGTAAAACCGTCCGCTCACTAATACTTGATTGATTTCTTTCTCTGCCTCTCTGCTTCAAGGTGAGTTTGTAGTTTCCTTTTTATATCTGCGTAAAGGTTGAAAACAGCTTTGCAGTCGTCCACGCATGCGTTTGCTGGGACGTGACCGCAACTGGGCAGTTTGCAAGCATTTAGGTGGACACCATTGAAAAAAACATGACTACACTTACTTATGTATTTGCCCCATTAGAATAACGAACATGCATTGATCATTGGATACAATACAAAAATATTTCTTCCCCAATTGAAATAAAGGTCATTCATTAAGTCATTTGATTCTGCTCTCTACTTTGTTAAATTTATCCATTCTGTCTTGTTTACTAAACATTTTTCAGGCATCTGTAAAATTAATTTTTGACAGTAAAAAACAATAGACCTCTGGTAATTCCTTCGAGTAAAAAAAGCCCAAAAAATGATTGACTCACCATGTAGATTAATTTTGTCAAACGATATATTTTTGCCAACTTAAATAAAAACACTGTTTTTAATATATTTTTTGATTATAAACATATTTTACTTTTGATGAAGATTTTAAATTAAGTTTTGCATTTTGTGTTTTGTTTTCTGTAATAATTAAAAAGGTTTAGGTGTCGTTTCGGAACTTTTATATTGGTTCATTTTATTCATATTAAATTAAATTGTTGTAATTATTCTACGTATTTATTTCTAGTCAAACAAGAAATATAGTCCCTTTTTATGTTTCCTCTGTACTAGAAAATATGTTTTAAAAAAGGAGAGTATTTTAATATAAAATAAATATTTTGTAAAATTAGTAAAATTGCTACATTTTTAGGGCAATCGTAACTCATTTTAGGGGTTTCAAAAATGGCCCAAGTGTTCCGGTTTTCTTTGAATAGTAACCCATTTTTGGTACAAGATTATTTTAATTTTTTTCACAATGGGATCGATTGGGGTGGGGGATTGTTCTGCTTGAAATAAGTACATTTAATTTTTGTTCTGTATCATTTTTTTGTTTTTGTTTTTGTTCTCTAAAAACAAAATGACCCAAACAGTGGATCATTTTGCTTTTGACCAAATTTTACTAAGGGGTTAAAGGGGGTTAAATGACCTAATTGGGGTTTGTTTTGATGTTGTGTTTGGGGGTTTAAAATCCAATAGCCGAATGATTGGAATTGGATTGGGGTGATGTTTGGGTTTTGTTTTTAAATAATCAAACCAACCCAATTTTCCCAGAACTATTTAAATAACCCAAATAGAGTATCAGTCCACTTTTGACACAGCTTGGCTTTTTATATGCGTCTTTCAAAGGTGTTTCCTCGTAGTGTAAAAACTACTTTGACATTCTCCATTAGACGTAAGCTAGCCTTGCTTCACGATTAAATAAAACAGTTACCTTTGCTCAAATAGACGTCAATGTTCTTTTGTAAATAAATCCATAATCCCATTAGAAATCTTACTATTGATGTCACAAATATTGTTTTTTTTGGGTTTGTTATTTTAAGTCAATATTCCCCATTTTCCCCTCACATTGCCTAAAATCTTACAAACTGCGTTCATCAGCAACAGACCCCGCGTCAGTTGCTCTTGCTCCTCATTAAGCAGAGTTTACATATCAGTGGCAACCCGACTTTTATTTCAATGTTCTGTTGTTTTTCTTAATCACAACATAAGCACCAGTTGAATGTCTAATTCGTTTTCTCTCCGGCCCCGCCCCTCTTTTGTCGACAGACTCGGAGCGAAGCCTCCATGACTGTACTGAGCGGCCATGTGGTGGTCTGTATATTTGGCGATGTCACGTCCGCTTTAGTGGGGCTGCGAAACTTGGTGATGCCTTTAAGAGCCAGCAACTTCCATTATCATGAACTCAAACCCATCGTTTTTGTGGGCTCGCTGGATTATCTGCGGCGAGAGTGGGAGACGTTACACAACTTCCCCAAAGTCTCCATCCTGCCCGTGAGTGCTACCCGACAGCGAGGAACATTTACCATAAATTCTGGACTTTAGAGTGCACCTGATTATAAGTCGCTTGCACAAATTTAAGGGTGAAACCCGACTAGGTTTTTGTGCAAGCTGCACTGGATTTTAGAGCTGCAGGTTTAAAAAGCCATAAAAAGGAACTCATTCAGCGGGTAAATGTCTAGTAGAGAAAAGCAACACATGGCGTCACGAATCGGACACTGGTTTGCATACTATGACTGCAGATGTCAATCATCAAGCACAACAGTCAATCTTAATTGGCATAAACATATATGCAGGAGTGTGACAAAAACATTCTCAAAATAAAACTTAATGTACTGTGCTGACTAAAATTCAGAAGCCAGTACAATCACAGGCCAGCGACATGCTGAATCCTGCGACAGATCTTAAGCTCTCCCTTCCCTTGCGCACATGACAATATGATTTAGAGGAGACCAAGTATTGCTATTACTGTGAGGTTCCAATGCGCCACCGCCTGCCAGAGATTCCCAGGGGGATTGATTACCTGACTTTAGTATTCAAGAACAGCTTGGACTGACACTCGGCGTCGGATTGTTGGTGTTTATGCTGGTCTGCAGCGTTCTCCTAAAACCTTTGTCGCCACCTTTATGAAAAAGTAAGAATTTGTATTTGTTTTCATGGACTTTTTATTCAATTTCATTCCTCAATGGAGTGCCTTCTGTTACTGCCCTCCAATGAAGACTGTCAATATGACATCTGTGTCCGCATTTGGATCCTCTACACCTATCATAACAACAACTACTTAAAAACGTTCTTATTCACGATTGCTTGGAATATTCCTAATGTGTAGTGTCAGCTGATTGAATATTTTAGTGTGGCAGAAGGTGACTATAAGGTATATTTTATACATATAGGCTATTATTAGTCCAATAAAAGCCCAAGAAAAAAGTTTGTTATGTGTGCCAGGGATGGGAGAGCTTAAGATTACTATACGGCTCAGTATGTATACTGGCTGATGTGATCGCACAGTACATTGAGTTAGTTTTGACAATGTTGTAGATGAACTCCTGTGAACATGTTAATGCCAATTTTATTAATGTTGACAGCCAAACCAGTTTATTAAGACTGAAAGCTGTGGACACAGTCAACAAACTAGTGTATTTATCGCGGCACAAGGTGCTACTTGTCTGAACTAAACGTGTCCCTTCTTTCTACCAAGATTGTGATCCTATTCCATTGTGACTGTGGGATTTCATCCATTCATGCTTGCTACAAATGAAATGACAGGGCATTTGGCTCCCGAAGGGGGTCATAGTGACTCCCATCACTATGACCTGCAGTACTTTTAATTTCTATTCTTTGAAATTCAGAGCACTCGGCAGAAATCACATTGCATCATCACCCTCCACTTTAGTCAAACAGTTGAATTTCTGAGCCGCACTATTTCTAAGCCAGCCGCCGACACCCTTGCGACTATCTGACCTACAAAAAAAATAACAATAAAGTAAGCCGCATTGTATTGTATATGAAATGTACAAAAACTACTTGTAGTCTAGAATTTACAGTCATTGAAATTGCCATGACAAGATCTACAATGCTCTGAGCTCGTCATGTCAGGTCTCACTGTTCTTCAGTCCCATCCTGAAAAATGTGTTTGCTAGTTTGAAGCTACTGCTGACTTCTTCATCTTCCTTTTTTCTTTCTTCCCGTTTTCCCCCTCAAAGGGTACGCCATTAAGCCGGGCAGATTTAAGGGCTGTCAACATCAACCTTTGTGACATGTGCGTAATACTCTCGGCCAATCAGAACAATATCGAGGACGCCTCGCTGCAAGATAAAGAATGCATTTTGGCGTCACTCAACATCAAATCTATGCAGTTTGATGACAGCATTGGGGTCTTGCAGGCTAATTCCCAAGGTAAGCGCCTTCCTCTCACATTCTGAGTGTATTGGTGCCCAGAGGGGACAGGTGGTGGAAGTAAGGGAAGAGTGCTGGAAGATGACAGTTACCGTTAGAAAAACAGTCTATGTGTGTTTACACTTTCAATCAATTAAGCAAATAAAAGGTGATTTTTTTTTTTACAAATGTAAAATACTATCCTGGGCAACATATTTAACAACAATTTTAAAAATGATATAAAAATTACATATTTTAAACTGTCTTTGGTTTTGTGACTTAGTTCTGCTCATATTATTTCTTTAGTTGTATTTATGAGAAAACAATTGAAGTCAAATACAAAAAGTAGACTGTTTTTTGATAATTTGATGGAAAAAGTTAAAAACGAAAAATTCAGAAAAACGTTTCTGAGTAAAAAAAACGTTTCTGAGTAAAATTGTTAACTATAAAACTAGTTTAAATACATATATAGTAAAATTGACCTCTATATATATATATATATATATATATATATATATATATATATATATAATTTGCTCATGAAACATTTTTAAATATTTGTTTTCAGGTCAAATAAAAATAATTTCACCTTAAATATAGCGTTAAAAGTACTCTATTAATACTACATTTTAAACCGTGCCTGGTTTTACTCATCTCATCTCATCTCATTAGCCGTACCGCTTATCCTCATTAGGGTCGCCGGGGGGCTGGAGCCCATCCCAGCCATCTTCGGGCAGTGGGCAGGGGACACCCTGAACTGGTTGCCAGCCAATCGCAGGGCACACGGGGACAGACAACTCATTCGCTCATTCACACCTAGGGACAATCTGGACCGGCCAATTCAAATAGTAATTTCTTTTTTCCATAAGGACATCCACCCATCCATTATCTGCACTGCTTATTCTCAGTAGGGTCACGGGAGTGCTAAAGCCCATCCCAGCCATCTTTGGCCAGTGGGCAGGGGACACCATGAACTTGTTGCAGGGCACACAGGGACAACTCACTCGTGCAGTCACACCTAGGGACAATTTGGACCGGCCAATTAAACTGGCATGCATGTTTTTGGAAAGTGGGGGGAAACCAGATTGTCCGGAAGAAACCCACGCAAGCACGGCGAGAACATGAAAACTCTGCACAGGAAGGCTGGTAGCTGTATTTGATCCCATGACCTCAGAACTGTGCCACTGAGCCGCCGGGCCGCCCTCCATAAGGACATGATAAATATAATAAAATAAATAGAGTAAAGTAAAATAGATAACACAGAATTGTGTAAATGCGGAAGCTGGATTCTCCCTTTGGATCACGTGTCCTTGTTACTTATTTGTCAGACAGACCCAAATGCAAGACACTTCGAGTTGAAAAACCGGGACGCAATGAAACAACAGGGGGCGTTTGAAAAAAAATAAAAATGAGACTCAGTACTGACGCCGGACAGCGGAACTGCAGAGGAGGGGAATATCAGGCGATAAACTTGACCAGGTTTGTCTTTGGGGTTGAAAGTCTGAGGAAAAATATTAGAGTAATATCTTGAAGTGATTACCTGCCCAAAAAAGTCTTGGGATGAGGAGCGTGTCGTCTTGGCAAGGGAAAGTCTTGTACAAAGTGCTAAGACGACCCAGCAACATGGAGTAGGAGACCTGAGTCGTTATAGAAGAGGGTGGGTAATGACGATTGGGAGCACCTGGATAGGGGAGCGGAGAGGGAGAATGGAGAATGGCCATCTCTTGGAAAAGGGGAGGGACTGCAGGCTCCGAACAATGACAGTACTTTGTAATAAGCATACTATAACGGACTTTGAGTTTAATAAAGATGATCCTTTTGGTTAACATTAAGACCATTATAAGTGTTGTTACCCTATATAACAGTATATCAAAAGTAAGCAGCTTAGGTGACTTCAGTTAACAACTAACACATCTCACACAATTATTAAGCCATGATTTATACGCTTCTCGATTCTTCCAAGTTCATATAAACATTCAATGTAAATATCCGTCTACAGCAGCGAACGAGTTAAACTATCCGTGTTGAAAAATAACCAGCGGCTACATTTCCTGCTTGACAGTATCTACCTGTCCATGGAGCGATTGTGTTTTCAATACACACAACATCTCCTCCAGGCTTAGAGTGTTGCAACACTCAAGTGGGTTCTCCCCCCGCACTATTCATCCCTGTAGCCCCCCGGGCACGGCGATGCTCCGCGGTTGACTACGGGCTAGATCCAGCGTGAGAAGCTCTCCCCCAGGAAAGCGCTTGTTTACTTATTCATTCGCGCCTTCTTGTTTTCAATCCCGCAGACGGCGCGTGAAGCGGAGCGTCGCCGTGAGGAAAGAAACCCCCTCCCCAAATCGTTACTATGATACAACGCAAGTGTCGGGGTTATGTGTGTATTTCCTGATGTATGCATGAGCGCACTGCGCTAGTGTTCTCTAAAGTGAAGTATTTTTCAGCGAAATGAGTGTTTGATATAAGAGCCAATTATTGATAGCAACGGGACCCATCCATCGGATAAGGGTGGGCGGGGTTTTCCATATTGAGGTAAATGGCGAAGCCCAGAGCGGCCTAGGTTTTTGATTTAGCCTACCGTATCGTTTAGGCACCGGCACATCAGTCACTCGATGCTAAAGGAGTATCAGCAATAGAGTTCTACTAAGACGCACACGAGCGCTTGGTGCGAACATCTTTCCACTTTGATTTGTGCTCAGGATGTTAAGTGCTATGTTGTCTTTCGAAGTGATCATAAAGCGCGGACGGCATTGAACGTGATTGTGTGCATACCGTTCCCTCCAGGAAGATGCCGCTGTTTGAAGCTAACTAATAAGCGGCTAAAAAGGTCCTTCGTGTTTATGATACTTGATGTAAAAGCATGATTAGCATGTTTTTCAACACAAGCCAACGATCTGTTTTGGACCAAACATGGCGGCATCCGGAGTAACACCAGCTTGTTGATATCATCAAGGGTTATAACAGAGTTTTTATTATGAAGGAAAGAGTGAATGGATTGTCTTTATACCAGCTCAGTAGCCTAGATGGTAAGGCGCCCGCTTTGAGACTGGGAGGTCGGTGGTTCGCGCCCCGGCCGAGTCATTCCTAAGACTTAAAAAGTGGTCGGCGGCGCCCTCTGTTGGCTGCGGCTGCATCGGCTCGCTACAACGGGTCAGGTGCAATCGACATTTCGTTCTGTGTACATTGTTACACAGAATGACAATACAAGGAAATTATTATTATTATTATTATTTATTGTCATTATACAATAGTTCTGTACAACAGACCTCTCTTTTCAGTGCATGAAGCGATTTAGAGAGTGGCTATCGAGCTGCTCGCTAGCATTGGATATCCTCTCGTTGAGCCAAGTCTACTTGATGATTAAAACACAACAGTCTTAAATGTAGCAGTTGTAGCTCCAGGTCGTTTAATGGGTAATGAATCTGGCGTTGGTGAGACACAGGCTCAGCAAAGCTGGCTTGTGTGGATTGTTACGTAGCCGCAATAGTTGGCTGGACCTGTTGCCCCGCTTTTGGTTCCTTTGCCGCCGCCGCCTCTGTCTCTTCCCGGACCCACTAGCAATCCAGAGAGCACCTGAAGGCATCAGCAATTCTTCCATGATGTTCTATCGATGTCAGTAGCCAATGTCAACGAGTTCCTATAGGGCAGGGGTGGCGAACAAGTTTGACACAAAGAGCCGACATTTTTAACTGTGAGAGTCAAAGAGCCACACCACGCACTGACCTGCCATGACAGACAAACACACACAATTAAAAACATATTATTTAACATAACACACTCCTCTCCTTACAATACAACAAGTATTGTTCTTGTGTTGATTTCAAGGAAAGTGTCCACTTTCAATACACACAAAAAAAAACCTAAACATGAAACAAGGCAAAGAGCCACAGTATTAGAAA
This sequence comes from Urocampus carinirostris, assembly GCF_059441175.1. Lineage (NCBI taxonomy): Eukaryota > Metazoa > Chordata > Actinopteri > Syngnathiformes > Syngnathidae > Urocampus > Urocampus carinirostris. The sequence continues at coordinate 28,964,520 of NC_142361.1, forward strand.
ATATGAAGAGGTAGAGAGCTGCATTCTTATTGGCCAAGGGCCACATGCGGCTCTAGAGCCATGTGTTCGCCACCCCTGCCATAGGGTGTGGTGGCGAAACGCCAATATAAGCGTGGATATAGTCAAACATATTCAAACAAAGAGTAGGGACACAAAAAAACACCACTGAATGGCAGAACCAAGAGCCACTGTGTCGTGTTAAGCAAAAACGAGTGATCAGGATATAATTTGGTGATTACTGATCAAAATAATCTGAAAATTAATTTTCAAAAGCGGCACTGACCTGATTCAAAATATGTTTTGGACTGACCCATAGAAAAATTGCCATATCATTTTGCACATCAATTTTTTAAATTCTATTTACATTAGTATTTATTTGTTTCAAGTCAAACAAGAAAACAAATCGTTTTCTTTTTAAATTTTTCAATGGAACTTTATTTTAATATTTTTAATTGTGTATTACTAATATTATCTGATTTATTTTGGTATATTAATTTTTTTCTAGTCAAACAAGAATGACAATCCTTTTCCCCTTTTGCGTTAAAAGTTTTTAAAGTAGACCTATATTTTATAATGCATCTATGTTAATAGTATTATTTTTTTTTATAAACAATCTTTAATTCTGTAGTAGAAAACATATTTGAGAATTATTTGTTTGAATTCTTTACATTACTGATTTTTTTGGAATATATATTTTGGGTTTTTGATTGTCAAACCTGTACAGAATAATTGGGTTGTATTTTTTATTTTTTGTAAAATTTCCAATCATTTATTTGATTACGTATTTGTATTGAGAAAGAATAAACAATGTTATTTTTCTGCCGAACTGGACAAAAGGTATTTTTGATTTTTAATTTTGTTTATATTACCAATTTTATTAAATTTATTTAATTTGTGTATTTAAAGTCAAACCTGATTTTTGTTTACTTCTGTGGTATAAAATAATTCAAACAATGTTGTTTTTAATTTTATGTATATTATTAATATGTTATTTATTTCATGAATATGTATTTCTTGTCAAAAACATTGTTGTTGTCTTTCTGTACTTTACAAGAATTTTAATACATGTTACTAATGTTATTCTATTTATGCTATTATATGTATTTATCGTTGAAATGAAAAATATTAAACTAAACATAATTAAAACAAAAAAGTAAAATACATACATAAAAATACAACCAAAAATTTTAAATAAGATAAATATTACTAAGAATAAGCCTAATTGTAAATATAAATCAAAAACTGTTATTTTTCTTCTGTTCTTTTTTTGATTTCAATCACATTATTAATATTATTTAATCATGTTTTTATATTTATTTCTAGTCAACAAAGAAACATGTTAAAATAATTCAAATATAAATAATATATTTGAAATTGAAAAACCCCAAAATATAAATAAATATAATAAAAAAATATAAATAAAACTAAAAAGGAAAATAAATTAAATATTACTCAAAAAATAGCTGGGTTATATACACACACATTTTTTTTTTTTTTTTTATGTATTTATTTTCCTTTTTTATCGTGTCTGATGGAGTCAAAGAGAGGCAACTTTACCGCCAGTGTTCTATAGGGCACATGACAGCTGCAATCTCCATTGAAGAGTTTTTGTCACATCTTTTGTAATCGACCAAGCAATGAGCGAGAGAAAGTGAGAAAAAATGTCTCCAGAAAAGAGATAACATCATCCCTTTGTCCTTCATGGACAAAAGTGATGACTTGTGCTATCAATCCGAGTGCAATAATTGTAGTAACAAGATTTACGATTACGCGTCTCTTTTCCCTCTCGAAACCTGAGCGAAAACACGCACGGCCATAAAAAACGTTGACCTGAATGTATGGTGTAGTTCCCTTCTGCTGGCATATTTGCCGCAGTCAGCACTAAATGATGGATGTCAAAACACAGCCGATGCATTATGCATTCGGCATTACCGATTGGTGTTTACTTGTCGCTTTGAGGGAATGCAAAAACGGGAAGTCGAGCGCATCCACGCCGTTGTCACTCGTCGTCGTCGATGCCATTTTCCATAAAAGGTTTTCCGCTATCCGCTCGGACAACTTTTATTGTTACAAAATGAGCGACATGTAAAATTGATGGCCTGCTGCTGATGGAGGGCCCTTGAATGCGAAATTTCTTCTAGCTGACCTCTAAAAGCTCAGCTGCACTTTTTGAGCTCGCTGTCATCTTCCGCCACTTCTTCCTTGTCAATGTCGACTCTTTTGAAGGATGCCAAACAACTTTTTGCTGACTTAGCTGACGTGCACTATCTTTAATGCTGTCAATACTCTCATTCATCTTTGATGTTGTCTGCTACATAGTGAAACATACAAAGTTAACAAATGCATGTTGTCATTGTGACTTTTTTACACAAAAAACACTGGCAGAAATTGTTGCTCGATTGAAATATCCTTTTACTTAATTTAATATAATTTTAGCTAAATCTTGTAGTAAAGTAAGAAAACATGTCCTTAAAATGACCTATTATTCAGTGTTGTTTCTTTCATTTTACCATTTTCAACTTATTTCTGCGGTAAAATAAAAAAGAATACTGTAGTAGAATAATAATAGAATAATACAGATTTATAGAAAGAGAACATGTATCATTAAAAGTATATTTTTCTTATATTACTATACTTTTTATGTATTTATCTAGTAAAATAAAAAGCTATCCAGCTGGCAGAATATGAGAAAACAATTCCTTAAGATAAACAGTTTTATCTAACAGATGACAGATTATTTTGCTCTTTTAAATAAATATGTTTCACAAGTATTAAAGAATAAACAAGGAAATATAGTTCTGCTTATTTAAGTAAAGATTTTTTATTCTCCAAATAATCAAAAAGTTAAAACAATTTAAAACTTACTTGAAAATTGAAACATAAGTACTCTCATATAAGGCTATATTGCAAATAAGTCACCCCCTAAAACATCTTTAAAATAGCCACATACAAAAGAAAATATGTAATCAAAATAATAGCAATTTGTATAGCTAATTGATGATAATGAATAAAGATTAATATCTTGTCAATTAAAGTAAAGATAAAACAGTTTTAAAAATACTTACTGTACCTTTTAAGCAGCGCTTCGATGTCAGACACACGATTTTGTATTCCTAATAATTTCCTTCTTTGTTTTTGATCTCCTTTTCCTTCCCTTATCACTATCCTTCTTGCGCGAATAAGGCAGCAAAACAAACTAAATCACAATAAAATGAGATGTGGTCCGTCTCAAACACAATCAGTATGGCGACGATTGAATTTGCTTGTCTTATGGCCCTTTGTGTTGCTCATATAAGAGGACCCCATGATGTCAATTTTGTATTTTATAGTTCTAAATTTAGCTTATAAGTGAGTATATAAGGTAAGCATTTTTTACTGTCATGAGAGTAGGAATCAATTTTCTTTTTGCAGAGTAAGTTTTCTTTATTGGACTTCAAACTAATTTGGTGTTGCGTGCAGGTTTCACGCCTCCTGGAATGGACAGGTCATCTCCAGACAGCAGCCCAGTACATGGCTTCGTGCGCCAGGCTTCCGTCACCACTGGATCCAACATCCCCATCATCACAGAATTAGGTAAAACCTCGCCGGCCTTTGCCAATCCTCACCAAAATTGTCTCCGTCCAACAAAAAGTGCCTATGCCTAATTTTCATGAGTATTTTCTTCTTTTTATTTGAAACACGGCGAATGAACTTACTGTTGTGTTTTTAATAAAAATGACAGCATGAATATTTTGAGTGATGGGCTTTTCATTGGATGGGGACATTTTGTACTGTTTGTATAAATGCATGTATTTTTTTCAATTAAATATCTGTTATTTTAATACTTAACCTCAATCTATTGAACACACATGTACCTACGTTCCATTTTCTGCTTAACTGCCGTGTTTTTCCATCCCTAGTGATCCAACATACTCTCCAAAAACTAAATTCTTACTCCATTGGCAGAATACTTTGTTCATTTTGAGTAGATTTTTCACGTTGTTTCTTGAAATAATTGTAATTAAATATCCTTAAAATGTGCAAAATTATCTTTATTGGCACCTTAGATTATTGTTATTTTTTAAAATAATTTTAATAAAACTTTTCTTCAAAAATGACTAAAAGGTCCATAAAATCCAGAAAACAATTAACCATGTAGTGGACAAGATTACTTATTTTACGGTTTAACAAAATGGTTAGAATACAGTAATACTATTATACAGTACTCGACCATTATCCGTTTGGATCAGTAATCGAATGCTTAATTTTTTATTTTTTATTTTCATTTGGTCCTACGTGTCCCAAATTAGCAACAAAACTTGTTCCTAAACGCCAATAAATGATAAATGATGCTACCTGTTTGGGCTGGATTAGCTACGATTGACACTCATCTGACTTGGCCACGAGTTTAGCTGTGTTCACGTTTTACTGAGTTCCCATATTTTGTATGACATCCAGATGCAATCATAAGGCTACTCCATTTTTTAAATTGTGTATTATTTTGTAGTGAGATAAGGCTTGGGCTCATCATATCATTCCCTGTTAGAACCAATTTTTCCAGTTGAAAATTCCATTCTCTTAGTTCGCTTTTACCCTGGGACCACCCTTTTAATATAAAAAGAAATAGTCTGCTATTCCGACTGCTCTCATGAAACTTTTTGCCCAGAATATTCTGTAATAAAACTTAAACTAAGCTTTTATTTTCAACTTAACACAACCCAGATATAAAACAAACATGATACGGAAGAAAAACCCTCCCTCATTTAGATACCGGAGCTAAAATTACCCTTATTTTCTGGTTGAGTACCGATTTTTTTAAAAAATTCAGAGTAGTTTAAGTACCGTCGTATCATCATAGCTTGAAAACTTAAAAAAAAAGTTTCCTGCCAATGGAGTGAGATATTCCTTTCTTGCAGTTAAAGATCTTATTCTTTTTCCAAAAGTTTCAATGTAGATCAAAGTGAATTTCTGTGGTTTTCTTTGCACAACACAAAAATCCATAAGTGCCAATTGTTAATTTGAACGTACTCGAGCATAAATGATTGAGACACATATTTTTAAAAGGAGTGTCGCCACATCCTCCGCAATTTGTCCACTAATGCACAAGACCAACTCGGTAGGGAAAGGGAAAAGGAGGGGTAGAAAAAAAAGAGCGAAAAGGGGGGCGAAAACTGCCTTGGTTGCAAAATGAGTCCATTTATTAATAACAATGGCAGTGGCTGTATTCCCAACGGTGCTGGGGACTCATGAAACTTTCAGATCTCTGAGGGGTCTCGTGAAGCACCAGAGACCGCCTGCTCTGTCTCCCCTGACCCAATTAGAGAGCAATGGAGCATGAGAGCAGGCTAAGAGAAGGCCTGCAAGAAAAAGGAGCTGCACCTAATGTTTCTTGTAACCGGGCCGGCCATTACCTTCTTCCGTTTTGATGGCCCCGGCGTTGTTCCAGCCGTGTCAGCATCGCCCACAGACTTGAAACATAGGGCCCCCCTCAGGAAAACGGGAGGCCCTGAAACATCCTTTAATTAGAGAGGTACTCTTTATCAGGTACTCTTGCAGTAGTGGCTTAGTTCCACGACAGACCGCTGAGTAATGACAACTTTGTACGGTTTTCATGCAAGTATAAAACAAGTGTAATACTTTTTTTCAAATTTCATATATGCAGCATTTTTGGGGGCTTCTGTAGGAGGCGGATACATCGTTGAAAAATAATTTCCTACCTTGCCTTTAGAAGAGGACAGCAGAAGTTCTCCGCATGGCAAATGCTGGTTTTAGGGATGGAAGAAGACGCTATAAGAAAAATATGCTATTTTTGACGAAAAAGAAGCTAGTTTTGACTTATGAGAACCAAACTACATTGGCAAGGAAGACGCTAAATTTCGATTAACAGAACAAAATTTTTCATTTCCAGCCTCATCGATGTCACTAGTTTTTGGATGAAAAAGAATAATGCGCTATTTTTGTCGTAGCGTTTAAGCTACTTTGGACCTAGAATGTTTTCGGTATAAGAGAATATGCTGGTTTTTGGTGTAGAAGAAGACGATGCTATTGAAATGGAATAATCTATTATAGGCTTGAGGAAGACACCTCTTGTTTTGGGCAAAAAAATATGCTAGTTTTAGGAGTGAAAAATCGAAATGTCTAGTTTTTGGCATACAATAAGACACTAGTTTGTGGCAAAGAAGAAACTGATGCTTCTTTTTGATGAAAAGAAGAAGCTAATTTCGCCTTAGAGGACTTCAGTTAATTTTGGGCGAAAAATAGGTTGGTTCTCTATGTAGAAGAAGACAAAGCTACTTTTTTTGAGAAAGATGCTAATTACCAGCGTCAACAATGTCTTTAGTTTTGGTGTAACAAAAGAAGAAGCTACTTTTCAACCCCCTCCAAAAAAAATCTAATTTGAGCCCAATGGAAGACACCTCTAGTTTTCAGCAAAAGATACTAGCTCCTCAGTCAAGTCAAGTCATGTTTATTTGCGTAACCTTTATTCACAAGAGGTCTCAAAGGTCTCTACAGACTACAGACTATTATTACACCACCCCCTGATCTAAAACCTACATGAAGGCAAGAAAAAACTCAAAAACCTCAACATGAGGAAATGAAGAAACCTTGAGAAGGGACCGCACATGAGGTAACCCCCCTTCCAGGATGACTGAGCTGCAACCGATGTTGCAATAACAATTAATACACAGATATGGTCAACAAGAAATATAGGTCATTTGTAAGCTATAGAATAGAAGTGTGTTTTAAGCCTAGATTCAAACATTTCCACTGAGATTGCAGATTGACTCTTAGTGAAGATAAAGACAAGAGTAATTTTTGGGCATAGAAGAAGACGCTGGTTTGTGACATACAAGGAAATTATGAGAAATCACAAGAATCTAGTTTCCTCCTGAAGAAACCCAACTACTTGCTAGTAAAGAAAACTAGCGTAGTTTTCAATGTAGAAAAAAACAAAAAAAGATGCTGAATTTCATTATCAAACACGTCCTTATATTTAGGTGTAAAAAAGGAAATGCTAGTTTTGTTTCTAGAAATGAAGCTAGCTTCTGTTAGTTTTAAGTTTTTTTGACGTAGAAGAAAAAGACAATTTAAAAAAAAATACAAATTATGATCTAATTTAATCCTAAAGGAAGACAATCTTTGTTTTTTTTAAGACTGGGTAGAAAAAGACAAGACTAGTTTGTGACACAGAAGGGAATTATTATTACCATTATTATTACTATTATTGTTATAAATTAGTATTATAAATGATTCTATTTATAATTACTGGCAGAGAAGACGCTAGGTTCAGATGTAGAAGACATAGTTACTTTTATTAGAAAGACACTCATTTCCAGTGTCAAATAAGTCACTCACTTTTGGTGTTTAAAAAACAACAAAAAAGACTAGATTTCAGTGTAGGGATGAAGCTACTTTCATGCTAGTTTTTTGACCCAAGAGAAGTTTTTTTCAATAGAACTGAAGAATATAATTTCACCTCAAAGGTGGACACTTTTAGTTTTGGGGCAAAAAAGAAAAGGACGAGGCTAGTTTTGGGCATAGAATACGCTAGTTTGTGGCATAGAAATATGCTATTTTGGGACGAAAAAAAAGTTAGTTAGCTAGTTTTTACTTTAGAACCCAACTGCCTTGGGGCGAAGATGATGCTCGTTCTTGATGTAGAAAAATACAAATGCTATATCGATGGAAAGAGACCAATTCCCTTTGCGCTTATCAGTAACCAAAAAGTAGCTCTACGCTTCAAAAAAGTTGGGACTCCTGCCTGCCTGTATATGTTCCCAAAATGAACTCTACCAAGCAAGGCCTCGAGTTATCCTCCTCAACAGTCCTTAAATCCGAAACCGCTTTGCGTTTGGACGCCGTCCGACCATTAGCGTTCCCAAAACAAGCAGCTGCTTTTCATGTGCTCTTGTGAAAAGTGTTTGAATAACTTGGCCATCTCTCCTCTTCTGCACGTCCTCGTCGCCATTAGATAAGCCGGGCAAAGCGCTGCCGTCCCTTTCGCTCAGTCAGGAAAAAAAAAGCGGGACCAACATACAAATGATAACAGAGCTGGGTAAGATGAGCCTTCGTCCGTCCCCTTCGCTCCGCCGTCCTCATCAGCTTGTCTTGATTTATCTGGCTGTAGTCAAGGCCCACGCTGCTCCCATGCCTTCACTTTGAACACATTTTTTCCTTCTGGTTGAAATTGACTGTCTTGTTTGGCGCCCTTTTCTTTTTAATGATTTTTTTTCGTTGTTTTTCTTTTGTTATCACGCCCTCCAGTTGCGTTTGCAGAGCATCACTGAGGCCTTTGATCATGTTCACTCTGTCCTTGTGGCTGTTTTCATAGCAACACCTCCTCAAAACACACAAAGTTCTAGTTTTCAGCCCGGTTCTGTTTGCATCAGCCTCTTGTCTTTTTGACTGACACCCCCCAGCACTCAGGGAGCCTGCAAAAGATATATGATTTCCAAAGAAAAACCAAGTGGTGGCTCAAGCCGCCTCCTTGTGCGATGTTTGTTTTTGAGATTCATTGCAGGTATTGAAAATCTGTACTGGGGAGGAAACTGATGACTGTTTTTTTTCTCAGTTATATGTTGTTATTCAAATGTGATCATAATTCATTTTCAGGGCTCAGGTAAAAATTAGTACTGATGATGTGACAAAAAACATCTATCAGCTCAAAAAAATAGCATGACATCACTGTGCATGGACTTTTATAAAGGCCATTGTTGAAGTCTGTCTGCTGAAAAAACTATTGGCGAAAGAAAAGCGCCATAAAAGATTCACAGTGGACTTCTTCAATGGTTATGACACTCGACAAATAATGTTTCTTTGAATTAATTGATGGTGTGAAATGCCTCCCTGCATGAGAGATTGTGTGAAATGAATATTACTTAAAAATGAAAAAAATGGTGGTATTTTGCATATGATATTTGATATAAATGACAAAACTGCATAGATGACTGTATATGATAGGAATGCACGACTTTTTTTTTCTACCGATACCGATAAATTCCTGCCTTTGCAGATACCGACAACGAATATTTTTAAGTCAATTCATGTTTATTTCTATAGCCCTTTATCCCAAGGAGTCTCAAAGGGCTACGCAGACCACATATTATTGCAAAACTACAGACTATAATTACACCATCCCCTGATCTAAAACCTACACGAGGGCAAAGAAAAACTCAAAATCTCGACATGAGGTAAATGAAAACATTTTGAGCAGGGACCGATGAGGTAATCCTCCTTTCAGAATGACCAGGCTGCGACGGATGTTGCTCATTCATAAACTATAGAATATAAGTGTGTTTTAAGCTCAGATTTAAACCATTCCAATCAGTTTACATATCGAATCTCAGTGGGCAAAGCATTCCACAGCACCGGGGCCGAAGAGAGAATGCTCTCGAAACTGCAGATCTCTTCTTGGCTCTTGGGATTACTAGTTTACCAGCACATTTAGAATCAAAACACATAAAAAAAAAAAGTTTTTTTTTTTCGTGTGTTTACAATTACAATAGCATTAAACAGCTTTGGGGCAGCACGGCGGCGCAGTGGTTAGCGCTTGTGCGGCACAGTTCATGTCATGGGAACCTGTCGTGGGTTCAAATCCAGCTCCAGACTTCCTGTGCGGAGTTTGTATGTTCTCCCCGTGCTTGCGTGGGTTTCCTCCGGGCACTCCGGTTTCCTCCCACGTTCCAAAAACATGCATTTCAGGTGAATTGGCCGGTCCAAATTGTCCCTACGTGTGAATGAGCGAATGCATTGTCTGTCCCTGTGTGCCCTGCGATTGGCTGGCAACCAGTTCAGGGTGTCCCCTGCCCACTGCCCGGAGATGGTTGGGATGGGCTCCAGCCCCCCCGCGACCCTAATGAGGATAAGCGGTACGGCTGATGAGATGAGATGAGATAAACAGCTTTGTAATGCATTTCCCCCAAAAATAGTGTTGGAGATTAGAGCTTAACAATTGTAATAACTATAATAACAAGGTATTGTAATGAGCACCATAATACTTTCATATAATATTGCAAGAGTGCATAGGAATTCGATTATCGGTGTTCATTATGTGAAAATACATGACTTCTAAAACTTATAAATGGTCCAAAACTCCAAAATAAATTACAATTCGAGAGGGGAATCTACATCGAGCAAACAATACTTTGGCCAATTACAGCACTGGAAGACCATCACAGCGTAAATTATATTTATGACCATCCAAAAGTATTAAAAATACGTACACCACACTTTATAAGGATTTTTAGGACATTGTGTCGTGATTAAGACACTCGTTTTCAGACTTGGTCTGTAGCTTTTAATCTTAATCACCAATCACAGCCAAACTGTCAAACTCAATAATATTGGCGTACATGCACAAAAAACAACCCTAGAAATAACTAAAGTTTAAGATACAATTAAATCCCAACACATTACGGCGCGGTGGAGAGGTGACACAAACAAGTTGCGCAACTGTTGTCCCCAAGAGTCACATAAAAGACAGGAGTCAAAATACGGCTTGCACTTGGTCTGACAAAGAACCCAATTATTTATTAAACAACCAATCATATGCTCTGTCATTACAGTTTGATAACGATTTAATCAACAATGGACATCAGAAGCAAATCATCTCCAATTTTGGTCAAGACTGATTATTTCAATATGCATTGTATTGAGGAACAGGGAAGCTTAGAATCTTTTTGACAAGTAGTGTTGGCTGATAGAATGTTGAATCGTGATTTAGTATCAGGGATAACAGTGATGTCATATTGTACCGTTTTCGGTCCGATAACTATCGGTCCGACAACTGTCGTGCATCCCTACCATCTTATAATTGCCTACGTGTTGATTGGCTTGCTGATTCTGCCTGTAAATGGCCAGCTAACTTGACTGCTTTTGCAGTGAACGACTCCAACGTTCAGTTCTTGGACCAAGACGATGACGACGACCCCGACACCGAACTGTACCTGACGCAACCGTTTGCCTGCGGCACCGCCTTCGCCGTCAGCGTCCTCGATTCCCTCATGAGCGCTGTGAGTCTTTTTTCTTGCTTGGAAAACTCCTGTTTATTGTGATCATTCTTAAAGAGACAGTGTGTATTGTTTAGTCCTTATTAACGTTTAAAAAACAATATTGATTTAAATATTAAGCAAAAATACATAATTTATCATTTTTAATGCCCGTAGGTTGAGAAGTTGCTTCAGTGCTATATTTTGTATGTTTAAGGTTTATATAAGTATTTTTAAGGCTTGTATAAGTAACCTGTACTGTTTTATACTAACAAAATAAATATTTCAAAAAATAATATGCTCTATAATGATAAACAAAGTTAAGTTTAACTTACTTTTGGAAGATGAGCTTCAAGAATTCCTTGACTTCCTCCTCAGTGGTAAAAACTGGCCGAAAAAAGCGATCCAACCATTTTGTCATCCGCATCAAGCTTCTTTATTATCACTTTTATTTCAAATGAAAGGGCTCGCCTCTTCTTTACACTTTACACCAAACATATTTAATGGATGAGCGTGATATTAAACAATAAAAATGTCAACGTTTTTTAGCGCGCTGAAGATACAGTATAGAATGTTTACACACGAACTTGGAAGTCAAAGACGGATTTCTTTTTCGGGGTGGATGCTGGGTGACTTCTCACAGCCCCACCATACGCCACTAGCGGCGGAAAGAAGCACAACAATACACAATCTAACTTGATGTCTTGATGTTTTTCGACATCCCGAAAAAATGTTCGGCTCTTCCGTCGAATGGTCGTACATCGGGGAGCGTCTGTATTTGTGTGTGTTTCGATAATGTTTAATTATTCATAATAGAACCCCAATATCTGTTTAGAAAAGAAGCAATCAGTTAGCATGCTTTTTAAACTTCAGTGTTAAGTCCTCACACGAAGACCGGGTGAGGAAAATGGTGGTGCTACATTGATCCGACACATCTGCCAGTTTCACTGACATCAAAGCCAGACAGTTGGCACAGATGAAGAGTTGGAATTCAACTCCGAAAGTCTTTTAATGAAATAAGTTAGCGTAATGGCGTTGACAGTAGCGCCACTTAAACCTGCCTCCTCAGCATTTTTTCTTATCTTTTGACAATGCCAACGCCACATCAAAGATCAGGTAAAAATAAAGAGAGGAGCCAAATGGAGAAAACATACCAAGGTATCTCTTCGTAGCCTGAATTGCTCGTGTAAAAGGCACATTTTCCCAATCATGAAATAATTTAAAAGGTATCGGTCGGTTCCTGTCTTTCCAAAAAACATACAAGTCAACCCAAAACAGCCATAAAACACATCTTCGGGAGAACACTACAATCATGTTCAAATAGAAATTAAACATAAAAATGCAATAATAAAATCAATATATTATCATAATAGCTAAATAAAATTTGAGTATATGAGTGCGTGCTGCGGGGGAGGGGGGTGTTGCAAGGAACAAACACAGAGGTCGCATACCTGTTAACTTACACGTTGTGTACGTTGAAAAACGTTTTTTTTTTCTACAATAAAAAGAATACATTAAAAAAGACCTTTTTGCCCGTTTCGGCTCTGCTCCGAATTGTTGGATTCAAGCAGACGACAACGTCATCATAAAACGCGAATATTGTAGCAGTATTCTACTTAGTCTGTCTTGCTGTAAGGTGGAATTACAATTATAAACAAGGGAAGCAATTGGTGGAGTATTTACTGCAAAATTAAAGTTAAAGTAACTTTAAATGAACGTACACACACAAAAATTATACAGCGCATTTCTTTTTTGCTGGTCGTGGTTTGCATGGGTAAAATGGACAAGCTTATGCTGGGGTAAGCAGTCGTAAGTGGTGAGTGATCTCGAGCAGTCTCTAGTGGTAAACCCTGGGACGGTTTTCGAACTAGATTTGCTCGTATAAAAAGCTAAATTAAATGCAAACTAAATGCTCCATCCGGTTGCTAGACGGCAGTAAATGAGTTTGTTTGAGTTGTTCCTTGCCCGCATGTTGGTTTAAGATCAGGTAATTGTGTCATTGTAATCCTGTGAAAATCCACAAAGTAACATCGCCCCTTCATGAAAGCCCCAAGGGGCAAAATTCTCGGGGGCAAACTCCACCGGATGCCATCATTACTGACTAAAAGTACACAAAATAACAGCCATGGATCTACAAATAAATGTCTAAAGTGTCTTTATTATCATTACACAAAAGTACAACAAATTTGGAGGGCTAATCCTTTTCAGAGTAATTAAGCAATTTAGAGAGTGACTGGCTAGCTGTACACTGGCATCAACGCTTCTCTGATATAGCCGTGTAACTGCGATGATTAAAATGGAACCATCCCGAATGTAGCTGTTACACACAGGTTGTAGCATCAGGTCATACGTTTCATTGGTAATGGATCTGGCTTTGCAACTTGCCAGGCAGAGGTGGCTTAAGCGAGTTGTTAGCCTAGCCGTAGCAATCTACTAGACCAGCAGCCTCGCTATTGCTTTCTCTCCCGACGCTACCTCCCTTCCCAGACCTAATAACTATCCAAGGGAAATAATTTATTTGCTTTTCTGACTTTCTTCTGAGCCTGATTTGATTGATCGTTTACTTTCAGTGTAACGAACGTTAAAATGTAGCTGTCGCCGTTTGTTTTGGCTGGACCTATTGACATAATGGCCCGCCCACACTGGATGTTTGGCTGACAGCATTCACCAACCTATCACAGTTGCACACGCCGACCCAATATACACACACATTTGCCGTGTGTTCCCTTTTGACCACAATGAACAATACGTTGATATCAATGACAGTAAAGACAGTTCAATTCAAAATCCGCAGTGAAGCAGCTATAACCAAAGCCTGATATAGTTTTTTTTCTCCACTGGCGACCGAGTGTATTTTGCCGTGACGGCTTCATCCAGGCGGCTGGAGAGGGTTAAAGGACGAAGCCGAGGGTGTGTAGTGGGCATCAGCTGTAGCGTGGCGGCGGTCAGAGGTGGAGGCGGCTAATGGACAGTGCTCATCCATCATGAGTCTCCGCAGGGCTGTCAGGGGCCCGCCCAGAGGAGCTGCCACTCTCCACCGCTGACACCGACTGTCTTCTGGAAGCGCCCGAAGCAGCACGGGCATTCGTTTGACGGACAGGAGACGCTGACGCCCGCCGAGCTCCGTCAAGTCGCGCGTTTGTGAAGGGAGACGGGAAGTGAAGGGAGTTGGACTGCAGTGATGCAATCAAGAGGACATACTTGGGTTGACAGCTTCTTAATGATTTTATTCTGCAAGGTTTTGCCCCAAAACAATGGTAGCAAGTTTTGATCATTTATGGATCATTTATCTTATTTTAATTGTCGTCAAGTCAAGTCAAAGTCAAATTTATTTATGTAGCCCTTAATCACAAAAATGTCTCAAAGGACTGCACAGGATTACAATGACACAATTACCTGATCTTAAACCAACATGCGGGCAAGGAACAACTCAAAACCTCAGCGTGGGGAAAAAGAGAAACCTTGAGAAGGGACCTCACAAGTGGTAATCCCCCTTTCAGGATGACCAGGGTGAATTACATTTAGCATTACAGTACACAAATATAGTTAAACACTAGGTAACATGTTGAAAATGTATAGTACATTTCTTTTAAAAAAGTTGAAAAATAATTATTTCCTTGCATGGTTAGATTGTGTCTTGTCATAATTGTATTTAATTGGTCATTCATTAATTACTTTTTAACCACTTTGCGTGGGTATTTCTGCATTTGGCGTTCCGGGTTGTTGGGTGGAGAAGGACATTTGTGTTTTTGGTGTCTCTCTCTCTCTTTCTCTCTCTCTCACTCTCACACTCTATCACTCTCTCACTTTCACTCCATGATACGGCAAGGGTAAACCAGTAAAAGCTGTTGGGCCCTGCTGTTGAACAGAAGAGTGTGTTGTGTTACCCTGACCCGAGTGACATGGTCGCTTTCTTGTGTCCCATTTCATCTGGAAGGACGAAAGCATGACCAAATTGGGTGCCGAGGTGCTTAACTTGTTTGGGTGTTTGGGCGTTTGGGTTGGCCATGGCCAAATTTGTTTGTTTTTTGCTAACTTTATTTATTTTTCTTTGTTTTTGTGTATGTGTTTGTTTTGCTCTCGGTCAGTGATGTGACCAGGATGGATGGATAGATGGATAGATGGATAGATGGATAGATGGATAGATAGATAGATAGATATCATTTACTGCCCTCTAGCGGCCGGATGGAGCATTTAGTTTGCATTTATTTCAAAAAGCTTAACTTTTGACAGAAATGACTGTTACTCAGATATTTATGGCAGGCAGGATAAACTCATTCAACGGACCATATAAGTTTGACATGCCTCAGGGTTAAAAGGTTTTTGGAAGCATCCAGGTAGTTTATTGTCAAACAACAAACACTTCATGACATCTTTGTTACTCTCTTGTACGCAGACGTACTTCAACGACAACATCCTGACACTGATCAGGACCTTAGTAACGGGTGGAGCCACGCCGGAGCTGGAAGGGCTTCTAGCAGAGGAAAACGCTCTCCGTGGGGGCTACAGCACACCCCAAACGCTAGCTAACCGAGACAGGTGTCGTGTGGCCCAGTTGGCTCTCTACGACGGGCCCTTCGCCGATTTGGGGGTGAGATGACGTCTTTTGGCTTTTACCGAAATACGGTCGCTTTTTTGTGGTAAACGTGCTGTCGTTTCATGTGGTTTTTCACCAGGACGGCGGTTGCTACGGGGACTTGTTCTGCAAAGCACTGAAGACCTACAACATGCTGTGCTTCGGGATCTACAGATTGAGGGACGCTCATCTGGGTTCGCCTAGCCAGTGTACAAAACGGTAAAAATACTTTGGGAGCGTCCATTAAAATTAAATGGTACAAAAATAATACCAGATATTCCCTGTGCACCACATCAATATGGACATTGAGAAGTTCTTTCAAGTGTTCACATCCTTGAGGATACATAGTCAGCATTGTTTTTTAGAGGCAAATATTTATTTTTGCACTCCGTGCAAATACAGTTTAAAAAATGTAAGATAAACAAATATAACCAAACGAGTAAAGTCCTTTTTCGATGTAAAATATTATTCTAACAATACATTATTTTATTTTTATTTTTTTAAAGAAAAACTAATATCTGTTTGACAAGAATGTGCAATTAAAAGAAAAGGATCAAGTTTTATCGACACAAAATACTAAATATTCATGCAGTTCAAATATTCTGGTTTTAGATTATTTGGCTCCTTTCACATGTTATTTTTCTTATATTGTTTTTTATTTTAAACATCATTTTCATTATTTTGAAATCTTTTTAAATAATTAGATATTTTCTTCTTAATTTAATAAAATGTTTTTACAGAAAAGGATAAAAAGTTAGGGAAGAATAATACTAAATATTCACGTTTTAGAATAAATGTTCCGGTTTTGTTGGCAGATTTATCTACTCAATTTTATTTTATGTTTTGTCTTTTTTGTTGGATTGTAAGAACTATGTTTGGCAAAAGAAAAAGAAAAAAATTATAATTTGGCAATTTAATCAGTTATTTTATTTTTCTCAATTTAAAAAATGTTTAAAATAATCTGCCACGGTAGATCATTTTGATAATTTCATGTACATTTTTCCTATTTTACCTGCTCAAAAATAACAAGACAAAAATAGTAAAAGCCACACTACACTACAGCTACAAAAAAAAAAAATAGACAATTATTTTGCTTGTTTTTATTTGCTTGCTTTTAAATACAGTAAACAAATAATTAGTTGGGGGGGAAAAAACATCGTACAAAATGTAGAAACAAAATAACAGGAAAAAATGACCACAATCGTCCACCACTGGGAGTAAAATATTCCCTAGATGCTCGCATATAAGCCGAACTATAAATTACAATATTATAATCAGTTCGTCGGCTTATATGCGCATAAAACTAAATGAACACAAGAGGGCAGAACACAGGCATAGACACTCATTGACAAAAACTCTCATGCTCCCCTTGCTTGATATCTTATTTTTTGTCAATTTTCGCCGTACTGATTGTGTTTGAGAGGGACCACATCTAATTTTATTGTGATCTCCCGCCTTTTTTTACCGATAATACTGGGTCCCAAAGAAGTTAGTCCTAAGGAAAAGTGAAAAACAGCGACGACAAAAATCGAGCCGAAGAAATTATTGTGAAATACGAAACTAGTGCATAAGAGTGTCTGGTATCGAATCGCTGCTTAAAGCTAAAATAATTGTCTCATGTATATAACAATTTAGTATCTACACATTTAGGTAATTAATGTTTTGGAGGACATGTTTAATAAATGTTTTGGGTATGTGGCTATATTAAGCAGTTTTAGGGGGTCTGCTTGATAACTTATATACGTTATACATTTTGCAGTGTATCTTTCATTTCAACTTTTACAATTGAGGGCCATGGGAATTAGTAGGTAACCTGTTATCGGTTCACATGTCCCAATTGTCTTTCAACAACAGCCTAGTAAGACCGTGCAACATGTCCTACCTACAGATACGTGATCACCAACCCGCCGTACGAGTTTGAGCTTGTGCCCACGGACTTGATCTTCTGCCTGATGCAGTTCGACCATAACGCCGGCCAATCCCGGACTAGCTTGTCGCATTCGTCCCACTCTTCTCATTCCTCCAGCAAGAAGAGCTCGTCCGTCCACTCCGTCCAAGCCTCCAACCGGCAGAACCGCAGCAGCAAAACCAGGGAAGCCCGTGAAAAACAGAAGTACGTGCTCGTGAATCCATAACCCGTGCATGCCAGCTCAATGTTTTCTACTTCTTTTCGTACACTCTTCTTAGTGTGTTTGTGTGTGAGTGTCGTGAGTTTTATTACGTGTCATGTTCTGCTTCCTTGCTTATGCTTTTCTTTCATTATCATCTTCACTCTGTCATCATAACATGACATTACTTCACTAGATTGTGTAAACAAACGGCTGAATCAACACAAAACGATTGACAATTTCATGTTTGTCAATCTGCAATTGGCAAGGAGCCTAAAAAATGACTTAACCTGTGAATGCCTGCTGTGTATTTGTTGTAGGGATGCACCGAAATGAACATCTAGGGCGCAAACCAAAAGCTGATTAATTTTTTAAAAACTTTTGGCTGAAACTGGAAAACCAAAATAGATGTCAGCCAAATGACTTTGGGGAGGGATGGACTGAATATAACGAATAAAGTACATAATTATGGATCAAGACAACTCAACTGTAAATAGTTAATTTTGTAAGTGTCAGCATGTAAACATTAGACAAAGTTCGGCTACCGGCTGCCAAAATCATGAGAGCGAAGGGATGTTAAAACTTAAAAAAAAATGTCCTATTCGCATAGGCTTGGCAGAGCTCCCGTTTTGACTACATACTACAGTACATGTTTTTCCTTATTGTGGGAAAAAAATAAAAAGCCGTGTCATGCATAAATTCGGCCCCGATTGATTGCCGGCTTCACATGGCTCACCTCACTATTCTTTCAGGCAAACCTTTTTCGGTTTTTACTTTTTCATTCAGCAAAAAATGCACTTCAATTTGGGAACAAAACATTTCAATGCTGAAAATTCAGTGCATCCCTAATTTGTTGTCTTGTCTTGAATAGGAATTTCGTCCACTTAGACAAATAAACATGAACTTTTTTTGCAAAAGATATTTTATTCCCTGCAATCCAAATTTTTGCAATTATAATCAATTTTCAAGTTTGGACCTCATCAGCGTACTAGTTCCGTTTGCCCTAATTAGTCCCCCAAAATGTAATAATTATCCAAAAAGTGTTTTAAAATTAAAGATAATTAAAAAAAAATAATTATAACCTTTCGAAGTAAAATATTTGTCTTGTTTCAAATATGCATTCACTATATTAGTTGATTAGCTAAATTGTCCCATTCCTACTAATCAAGGATTATTTATCTTGTTTTACCTTATACTTTTACATTTGTTTAAATGTATTAAATGAGAAAAAAATACATAAACATACATACAATGAATATTATTATTTCTAATATAAAACTAATTTAAAAATAGGTATAAGTAATGGCATTGAGTAATTATTTTTTGTGCCACTCGAGAGAACCGCTGTTTTGTAATCTGCCATTTACTATTTTGCTTATTTTAAGTATTATTTTTCGTATTTTTCTATAATATACCTATTTTTTTAAAGTACTATAAAACAAGAAGACAAGATTATTATTTTGAGAGTAAAGACATATTTTAAAATTACTTTTGAAATGAATAGT